>NC_069502.1:392773930-392886412 GCF_027579735.1 Bombina bombina | reverse complement strand
CAATATAATCCCTTTAAATATCTTCCCCACTATTGATGTCAGACTAACTGGTCTATAGCTTCCTGGATCAGTCCTGCTTCCCTTTTTGAAGAGTGGCACCACTTCAGCTTTACACCAATCCTGGGGTACCATGCCCGAGGATAATGAGTCTTGAAAAATTAAGAGTAGAGGTTTGAATATAACAGTCCTAAGTTCCCTTAACACCCTTGGGTGTACTCCATCTAGTCCTGGATTTTTATTTACCTTAATATCCAGTTTTTTCCTGATATCCTCTATATATAAACCAGTTAATGGTATGGGCTGGCATGTTCTAGTTTGTTCCAAAGTATCGTCCATTAGTTCCTCTCTTGTGTATACTAAAAAGTTTAACTTAAAAATAGAAAATAATTATATTTCCTTGGTTACTCCAAAGCCTTGTGTGCCTAACCACCTTCTTTAGCTAACTGCTTACTTAAACCCTTTCGTGACAGGGTTAAAGTGCCTACATCGGAACAACTGTTCCGATGTAGACAAATTGAAACTACGCGATCGTGCATACGATCGCGAGATTTCAATTATTGGATCGCATCTGGGGGGCGTCCCTACAATCCTAGGAACGCCCTCCAGACCGCGATTAAATCCTTGAAGCACAGAAGGCTTCAGGACAGCCATTAGTTATGACGTTCTATTCTGTCATAACGGCTTTAAAGCCCAGTCTAATTATGACGGAATAGAACGGCATAACGGCTTTAAAAGGTTAAACAGACAATCTTTCTTTAACAGATAATCAAGGCAGCAGACCCTCTCAGACAGAGCAGGTCCAGAGTTACTGTGCTAGATTTATAGTGTAGGTAGGCCCACACAGGTGAAAATCCCTCCCCTAATTACCCACACAGGAAACAAAAAAAAATAAAATAATGAAGGGTAGAAACGAAATTTTTTTTTTTTTTTTTTTAAATCCACCCCTTGCACAGCAAACAATTTTAAAATTAACCTGTTTAGCTAACTGCTTACTTAGACAATCTTACTTTAACAGATAATTTAGGCAGCATACCCTCTCAGAGCCAATCATCATGTAAATACTTTAGTTTTCACAAGAGGGGGCAGCAAAATACATTAAAAAAAAAAAAAATCAGTGGGTACCAGCACTTTTTTTTTTTTTTTTGAGTACAGGCACCTTTTCTTTTACAAAAAAGCACTGTGTGTAGGTATATATACATATATACAAACACTATATATACACAAACACTAGTAGCGAAGGTGCACTCTCACCAAATATATCACAGATGCCAGGGTGCTCTCCCAGTTACACATACCTCAACCAATATATATATATATATATATTTTCACAGTGGAGTGCACTCGCCATGTCAAATATCCACCAGGGTGCAAGAATGATGATACAGGTTGCAAAGGAAGGCTGGCACTCACTTGTCTTTGAAATGTACTTTTATTGCATTACAAACATGTGACGTTTCAGGGATCTCACCCTTTCATCAGACGTGATGTCTGATGAAGGGGTGAGAAGCCTTAAACGTCACGTTTGTAGTGCAATAAAATATGGAATTTATTTCTCAGCATTCTCCTAAGGAAGTATTTAATAGAAACACCCATAAAAACATAATTTATGCTTACCTGATAAATTTATTTCTCTTGTAGTGTATCCAGTCCACGGATCATCCATTACTTGTGGGATATTCTCCTTCCCAACAGGAAGTTGCAAGAGGATCACCTCACTGCCATATCCAGTCATTCGACCGAAACAAGCCGAGAAAGGAGAAACCATACGGTGCAGTGGTGACTGCAGTTTAATTAAAATTTAGACCTGCCTGAAAAGGACAGGGCGGGCCGTGGACTGGATACACTACAAGAGAAATAAATTTATCAGGTAAGCATAAATTATGTTTTCTCTTGTTAAGTGTATCCAGTCCACGGATCATCCATTACTTGTGGGATACCAATACCAAAGCTAAAGTACACGGATGATGGGAGGGACAAGGCAGGAACTTAAACGGAAGGAACCACTGCCTGTAGAACCTCTCCCCCAAAAACAGCCTTCGAAGAAGCAAAAGTATCAAATTTGGAAAATTTAGAAAAAAAATGAAGCGAAGATCAAGTTGCAGCCTTGCAAATCTGTTCAACAGAGGCCTCATTTTTAAAGGCCCAGGTGGAAGCCACAGCTCTAGTAGAATGAGCTGTAATCCTTTCAGGGAGCTGCTGTCCAGCAGTCTCATAGGCTAAACGGATTATACTCCGAAGCCAAAAAGAAAGAGAGGTTGCCGAGGCCTTCTGACCTCTCCTCTGTCCAGAGTAAACAACAAACAGGTTAGATGTTTGGCGAAAATCTTTAGTAGCCTGTAAGTAAAACTTCAAGGCACGGACAACGTCTAGATTATGCAAAAGACGTTCCTTCTTTGAAGAAGGATTAGGACATAATGATGGAACAACAATCTCTTGATTGATATTCTTGTTAGAAACCACCTAAGGTAAAAACCCAGGTTTTGTACGCAGAACAACTTTATCTGAATGAAAGATCAGATAAGGAGAATCACAATGTAAGGCAGATAACTCTGAGACTCTTCGAGCCGAGGAAATAGCCATCAGAAAAAGAACTTTCCATGAAAGAAGTTTGATATCAATAGAATTAAGGGGTTCAAACGGAACCCCTTGAAGAACTTTAAGAACTAAGTTTAACCTCCATGGAGGAGCAACAGGTTTAAACACAGGCTTAATTCTAACCAAAGCCTGACAAAATGCCTGAACATCTGGAACTTCTGCCAGACGCTTGTGTAAAAGAATAGACAGAGCAGAAATCTGTCCCTTTAAAGAACTAGCTGATAATCCTTTGTCCAAACCCTCTTGGAGGAAGGACAATATCCTAGGAATCCTAACCCTACTCCATGAGTAATTCTTGGATTCACACCAATTTAGATATTTACGCCATATCTTGTGGTAAATTTTCCTGGTGACAGGCTTTCGTGCCTGTATTAAGGTATCAATTACTGACTCGGAGAAGCCACGCTTTGATAGGATCAAGCGTTCAATCTCCATGCAGTCAGTCTCAGAGAAAGTAGATTCGGATGATTGAAAGGACCTTGTATTAGAAGGTCTTGTCTCAGAGGCAGAGTCCATGGTGAAAGGATGACATGTCCACTAGGTCTGCATACCAGGTCCTGCGTGGCCACGCAGGCGCTATCAATATCACCGATGCTCTTTCCTGTTTGATTTTGGCAATCAGACGAGGGAGCAGAGGAAACGGTGGAAACACATAAGCCAGGTTGAAGAACCAAGGCGCTGCTAGAGCATCTATCAGTGCCGCTTCTGGGTCACTGGAGCTGGATCCGTAACAAGGAAGCTTGGCGTTCTGGCGAGACGACATGAGATCCAATTCTGGTTTGCCCCAACGGAGAACCAATTGAGCAAACACCTCCGGATGGAGTTCCCATTCCCCCGGATGAAAAGTCTGACGACTTAGAAAATCCGCCTCCCAGTTCTCTACACCTGGGATATGGATCGCTGACAGGTGGCAAGAATGAGTCTCTGCCCAGCGAATTATCTTGGAGACTTCTGACATCGATAGGGAACTCCTGGTTCCCCCTTGATGGTTGATGTAAGCCACAGTCGTGATGTTGTCCAACTGAAATCTGATGAACCTCAGTGTTGCTAGCTGAGGCCAAGCCAGAAGAGCATTGAATATTGCTCTTAACTCCAGAATATTTATTGGGAGGAGTTTCTCCTCCTGAGTCCATGAACCCTGAGCCTTCAGAGAGTTCCAGACTGCACCCCAACCTAGAAGGCTGGCATCTGTTACAATTGTCCAATCTGGTCTGCGAAAGGTCATACCCTTGGACAGATGGGCCCGAGATAACCACCAGAGAAGAGAATCTCTGGTTTCCTGATCCAGATTTAGTAGAGGGGACAAATCTGTGTAATCCCCATTCCACTGACTGAGCATGCATAATTGCAGCGGTCTGAGATGCAGGCGCGCGAATGGCACTATGTCCATCGCCGCTACCATTAAGCCGATTACTTCCATGTACTGAGCCACCGTGGGGCGCGGAATGGAGTGAAGAACACGGCAAGCATTTAGAAGTTTTGATAACCTGGACTCCGTCAGGTAAATTTTAATTTCTACAGAATCTATTAGAGTCCCTAGGAAGGAAACCCTTGTGAGAGGAGATAGAGAACTCTTTTCTTCGTTCACTTTCCACCCATGCGACCTCAGGAATGCCAGAACTATCTCTGTATGAGATTTGGCAATTTGAAAGCTTGACACCTGTATCAGGATGTCGTCCAGGTAAGGAGCCACCGCTATGCCTCGCGGTCTTAGGACCGCCAGAAGTGAGCCCAGAGCCTTTGTAAAAATTATTGGGGCTGTAGCCAACCGAATGGGAGAGCTACAAATTGGTAATGCCTGTCTAGAAATGCAAACCTCAGGAACTGATGATGATTCTTGTGAATCGGAATGTGAAGGTAGGCATCCTTTAAGTCCACTGTGGTCATGTACTGACCCTCTTGGATCATGGGTAAAATGGTTCGAATAGTTTCCATCTTGAATGAGGGAACTCTGAGGAATTTGTTTAGGATCTTTAAATCCAAAATTGGTCTGAAGGTTCCCTCTTTTTTGGGAACCACAAACAGATTTGAATAAAACCCCTGTCCTTGTTCCGTCCGCGGAACTGGATGGATCACTCCCATTACAAGGAGATCTTGTACGCAGCTTAGGAATGCCTCTTTCTTTATCTGGTTTGCAGATAATCTTGAAAGGTGAAATCTCCCTTTTGGAGGAGAAGCTTTTAAGTCCAGAAGATATCCCTGTGATATGATCTCCAAAGCCCAGGGATCCTGAACATCTCTTGCCCACGCCTGGGCAAAGAGAGAGAGTCTGCCCCCTACTAGATCCGTTGTCGGATAGGGGGCCGCTCCTTCATGCTGTCTTAGAGGCAGCAGCAGGCTTTCTGGCCTGCTTGCCCTTTTTCCAGGACTGGTTAGGTTTCCAGGCCTGCTTGGATTGAGCAAAAGTTCCCTCTTGTTTTGAAGCAGAGGAAGTTGATGCTGCACCTGCCTTGAAATTTCGAAAGGCACGAAAATGAGACTGTTTGGCCTTTGATTTGGCCCTGTCCTGAGGAAGGGTATGACCCTTACCTCCAGTAATGTCAGCAATAATTTCTTTCAAACCAGGCCCGAATAAGGTCTGCCCCTTGAAAGGAATGTTGAGTAATTTAGACTTTGAAGTCACATCAGCTGACCAGGATTTGAGCCATAGCGCCCTATGCGCCTGGATGGCGAATCCGGAATTCTTAGCCGTTAGTTTAGTCAAATGAACAATGGCATCAGAAACAAATGAGTTAGCTAGCTTAAGAGTTCTAAGCTTGTCAACAATTTCAGTCAATGGAGCTGTATGGATGGCCTCTTCCAGGGCCTCAAACCAGAATGCCGCCGCAGCAGTGACAGGCGCAATGCATGCAAGGGGCTGTAAAATAAAACCTTGTTGAATAAACATTTTCTTAAGGTAACCCTCTAATTATTTTATCCATTGGATCTGAAAAAGCACAACTGTCCTCAACCGGGATAGTGGTACGCTTTGCTAAAGTAGAAACTGCTCCCTCCACCTTAGGGACAGTCTGCCATAAGTCCCGTGTAGTGGCATCTATTGGAAACATTTTTCTAAATATAGGAGGTAAGGAAAAGGGCACACCGGGCCTGTCCCACTCCTTACTAATAATTTCTGTAAGCCTTTTAGGTATTGGAAAAACATCAGTACTCACCGGCACTGCATAGTATTTATCCAGCCTACACAATTTCTCTGGCACTGCAATTGTGTCACAGTCATTCAGAGCAGCTAATACCTCCCCAAGCAATACACAGAGGTTCTCAAGCTTAAATTTAAAATTAGAAATCTCTGAATCAGGTCTCCCCGATTCAGAGACGTCACCCACAGACTGAAGCACTCCGTCCTCAGGTTCTGCATATTGTGACGCAGTATCAGACATGGTCTTACAGCATCTACGCGCTCTGTATCTCGTCTAACCCCAGAGCTATCACGCTTGCCTCTCAATTCAGGCAATCTGGATAATACCTCTGACAGGGTATTATTCATGATTGCAGCCTTGTCCTGCAAAGTAATCGCTATGGGCGTCCCTGATGTACTTGGCGCCATATTAGTGTGCGTCCCTTGAGCGGGAGGCAAAGGGTCCGACACGTGGGGAGAGTTAGTCGGCATAACTTCCCCCTCGACAGACCCCTCTGGTGACAATTCTTTTATAGATAAAGACTGATATTTACTGTTTAAGGTGAAATCATTTAGTACACATTCTCCTATGGGGCTCCACCATGGCTTTTAAACATAATGAACAAGTATCTTCTGTTTCAGACATGTTTGTACAGACTAGCAATGAGACTAGCAAGCTTGGAAAACACTTTAAAGCAAGTTAACAAACAATATAAAAAACGTTACTGTGCCTTTAAGAGAAACAAATTTTGACAAAATTTGAAACAGTGAAAAAAGGCAGTTACACTAACACAATTTTTACAGTGTATGTAACAAGTCAGCAGAGCATTGCACCCACTTGCAAATGGATGATTAACCCCTTAATAACAAAACAGAATAATAAATGACAAAAACGTTTTTTAAACACAGTAACAACAACTGCCAGTCTACTGTGATTGTTACCCTCCTCAAACACGACTTTGAAGCCTTTTGAGCCCTTCAGAGATGTCCTGTATCATGCAGAGGGAAGCTGAATGTCTGTCAGTATTTTTATCTGCACAGAAAAGCACTAAAAAAGGCCCCTCCCACTCATATTACAACAGTGGAAAGCCTCAGGAAACTGTTTCTAGGCAAAAATCAAGCCAGCCATGTGGAAAAAAACATAATTTATGCTTACCTGATAAATTTATTTCTCTTGTAGTGTGTTCAGTCCACGGGTCATCCATTACTTATGGGATATATTCTCCTTCCCAACAGGAAGTTGCAAGAGGATCACCCAAGCAGAGCTGCTATATAGCTCCTCCCCTCACATGTCATATCCAGTCATTCGACCGAAACAAGACGAGAAAGGAGAAACTATAGGGTGCAGTGGTGACTGGAGTTTTAATTAAAATTTAGAACTGCCTCAAAAAAAGACAGGGAGGGCCGTGGACTGAACACACTACAAGAGAAATAAATTTATCAGGTAAGCATAAATTATGTTTTCTCTTGTTAAGTGTGTTCAGTCCACGGGTCATCCATTACTTATGGGATACCAATACCAAAGCTAAAGTACACGGATGATGGGAGGGACAAGGCAGGAACTTTAAACAGGAGGAACCACTGCCTGTAGAACCTTTCTCCCAAAAACAGCCTCCGAAGAAGCAAAAGTGTCAAATTTGTAAAATTTTGAAAAGATATGAAGTGAAGACCAAGTTGCAGCCTTGCAAATCTGTTCAACAGAGGCCTCATTCTTAAAGGCCCAGGTGGAAGCCACAGCTCTAGTGGAATGAGCTGTAATTCTTTCAGGAGGCTGCTGTCCAGTAGTCTCATAGGCTAAACGTATTATGCTACGAAGCCAAAAAGAGAGAGAGGTGGCCGAAGCCTTTTGACCTCTCCTCTGTCCAGAATAAACGACAAACAGAGAAGAAGTTTGCCGAAAATCCTTAGTTGCCTGTAAGTAGAACTTCAGGGCACGGACTACGTCCAGATTATGCAAAAGACGTTCCTTCTTTGAAGAAGGGTTAGGACATAATGATGAAACAACAATCTCCTGATTGATATTCCTATTAGAAACAACCTTAGGTAAAAACCCAGGTTTAGTACGCAAAACTACCTTGTCTGAATGAAAAATCAGATAAGGAGAGTCACAATGTAAGGCAGATAACTCAGACTCTCCGAGCCGAGGAAATAGCCATCAAAAACAGAACTTTCCAAGATAAAAGCTTAATATCAATGGAATGAAGGGGTTCAAACGGAACACCCTGAAGAACTTTAAGAACCAAGTTTAAGCTCCATGGGGGAGCAACAGTTTTAAACACAGGCTTAATCCTAGCCAAAGCCTGACAAAAAGCCTGGACGTCTGGGTTCTCTGCCAGACGTTTATGAAAAAGAATAGACAGAGCAGAAATCTGTCCCTTTAGTGAACTAGCCCTTTTCTAAACTCTCTTGTAGAAAAGCTAATATCCTAGGAATCCTAACCTTACTCCATGAGTAACTCTTGGATTCACACCAATGTAAATATTTACGCCATATCTTATGGTAAATTTTTCTGGTAACTGGTTTCCGAGCCTGTATCAATGTATCAATAACCGACTCCGAGAAACCACGCTTTGATAGAATCAAGCGTTCAATCTCCATGCAGTCAGCCTCAGAGAAATTAGGCTTGGATGGTTGAAAGGACCCTGAAGTAGAAGGTCCTGCCTCAGAGGCAGAGACCATGGTGGACAGGACGACATGTCCACTAGGTCTGCATACCAGGTCCTGCGTGGCCACGCAGGCGCTATCAGAATCACCAATGCTCTCTCCTGTTTGATCCTGGCAATCAGACGAGGCAGCAACGGAAACGGTGGGAACACATAAGCCATGTTGAAAACCCAAGGGGCTGCTAGTGCATCTACCAGCACCGCTCCCGGGTCCCTGGACCTGGATCCGTAACAAGGAAGCTTGGCGTTCTGGCGAGAAGCCATGAGATCCAGTTCCGGTTCGCCCCAACAAAGAATCAGTTGAGCAAATACCTCCAGGTGAAGTTCCCACTCCCCCGGGTGAAAGGTCTGGCGGCTTAGAAAGTCCGCCTCCCAGTTCTCCACGCCTGGGATGTAGATCGCTGACAGATGGTAAGAGTGAGACTCTGCCCAGCGAATTATCTTTGAGACTTCTAACATCGCTAGGGAACTCCTGGTTCCCCCTTGATGATTGATGTAAGCCACAGTCGTGATGTTGTCCGACTGAAATCTGATGAACCTCAGTGTTGCTAACTGAGGCCAAGCTAGAAGAGCATTGAATATCGCTCTTAACTCCAGAATATTTATTGGAAGGAGTTTCTCCTCCTGAGTCCATGATCCCTGAGCCTTCAGGGAATTCCAGACTGCGCCCCAGCCTAGAAGGCTGGCATCTGTTGTTACAATCGTCCAATCTGGTCTGCGAAAAGTCATTCCCTTGGACAGATGAATCCGAGACAACCACCAGAGAAGAGAATCTCTGGTCTCCTGGTCCAGATTTAGTAAAGGGGACAGATCTGAGTAATCCCCATTCCACTGACTCAGCATGCATAATTGCAGTGGTCTGAGATGCAGGCGCGCAAATGGCTCTATGTCCATTGCCGCGACCATTAAGCCGATTACTTCCATGCACTGAGCTACTGATGGGCTTGACAATAAAGAGAGTGAATGTAGATCCTGCGCAGAAGACAGATGGGGGGAGGGGATTGGGAATACCTCTAGCTCTCCTCAACGGATACCCTAGTGTACCCGATGTAAACAGAAAACGATAGGGGGTGGAGGTGAGCGCCAAAGTAGGCTGAGGAAGGGAAAGGGGGACAACTGTAGCCCACAATGTGGGTCCTCCTACTAGTAGTTATGGAGTGAATGTACAAAAGATATATGCTAAAATGGGTATATAAGTTAAAAATGTATATCAATATTTATTCCACACAATCGGTTAAAAATATCGGTGATCTTCTAAAACATACAGTCAAAAAGATATATTACATATTCATAAATAATCATGGATCCATGTTACAATAACGAAATGTAGAAAATGACATAAAATCTGAAAAAATAATAATAAAAATAAAAATAGAAGTAAAAATGACCTGGTGCACCTAAAAACGTCTGACAATGAATGACCTGATAGGCCAAGTGTCTTAGTATGGGTGGTACTCTATGGTACAATCCGGATATTGATGAGTGTTCTTATGATTGTATTTATCCAAACAGATAATGGTGTGAAAAAAAGGAAAAGTGTCTATATTATATATCCAATTCAGAAAAATTCCAAAATAGTGTGTATCCTGTGATTAGAAAAATACAAACTTGAAAGTGTGAAAACAATGTGATCACTGGATATCAAAAAAAGTGGAAAAAATTAGAAAAATTGTGAAGAAAATATAAGTAACTTTGCAAAAAATGTGGAAATCCTCAAATTGGTGAAGCAAAAAGAAATTAGTCTTTCAAAAGTTAATCAATAAGTGTCCAAAATGATATAGTGGATTCTGTGCAGTGAAGTTGTCTCCCAGTTGGATACAATAAAACAAAATAAAACTGTGCAAAAACCTGCAAAGAAAACAAACAATACTATAATATATATAAACTGTTCAGTGGATATATCAGTATTATGCTTACTCAAATCAGTCGACGCGTTTCGGCCATATCCTCCTGGCCTTTATCAAGACTAACATTGTGAGTAAGCTAAGGCAATTTATAAGAGCTGTAATTGATGTTTGGGCGCCAAAACCTAATAGGCCACGCCCCTTCCTGTTAAGTGCATTATGGGTATGGGCAAAATATTTCGATTTAAATCGTGCTATTAAGAAAAATTTTATTTTAACTACTTGCTGTTACTGTTTTCTCAGGGTCAATTCTGTCTGGGCTATTGCTTTTACATATAAGCCCTTGGTTAGCATATTTAAGGTTGATTAGATTGATATCGACCTACACTTCCGGTTTCGCTAATGTTTACTGTGTTGACTTCCGGTTTCCCTTCTGTATACTAATTATGGCTTATGTCCTATGAGTGAATTTTAATGTCTTGCTTGAAATGACTCTCTATTTGTTTATTAAACATGAACCCCCTTTTGTTTATTTATAGATAAATTAGAAGCTTCCGATTTATGTTTCTGTTATCTCTATATGTTAGTATCATAGGTGCAACTTTCACTTCCGGTATCGCTGTTTTATAGCACTTCCGGTTTATCTTTCACTTCCGGTATCGCTGTTTTATAGCACTTCCGGTTTGTGTTTCATATTTTCGCTGCTTATGAGTGTTAATAATTCTAACCTTAAACCATGACACATTGTGTAATGTCAAGTTTCCACTCTAACTCTGCTTTGGCTAGTTAATGGGTATAGTGCATATAGCGTCCTTTCTTATTGCTGTTTGCACCAATTTTACACTTCCGGTTCCGGTGTTTATTGACGTAAAGTCATAGGGACCAGAATTAACAATCTCAGCTGCCTTTAGATAATATCTGAATATAGTGGGTAACATGTTGGGTACATAAGTCAATAGTTTACCAGGATCGTGTGTACATCTCACTGTAGTTAATGTGTTACAAGTGAATAATTAATGTACTTATATCAAATCTTGATATATCTCGTATAATCTAATGCAGACACATACTGATATGTTGAACAGTTCTAAAATATAATCCACTAAAGACAATCTATAAAAAATACAATCTGATAAAAATACATCCTGATAAAAATGCAATCTTATTAAAAACTTATTAAAAATACGATCCGTTATAAGTAAAAACCAATATGTGGTGTATAAAACAGCATCTAATCAAAATCAAATTGATGGTTATATTAGTGAAGTCCAAACTTGCCATATATATATATATATATATATATATATATATATATATATATATATATATATATATATATATATATATATATATATATATATATATATATATATATATATATATATATATATATATATATATATATATATATATATATATATATATATATATATATATATATATAATGTTGGCTGAATTGTAATGGGTGCCTCCTAAAATCAAAGTGCCAGTTAGTGCAAATAGTAGCTCATAGCTCATGTCGAAACATGGTGTTAGATCATGATCAGGCAGTTTCAGTCCCAATAGGATTGTGGACAAATACTTTAAAATAACTAATAACCCCAGATTCAATTAAAATCCTTTAAAATTCTATATTACAAAAATCTCTATATTTAAAAACACTGTGTTTAAAAACACTGTCTTTAAAAACATTGTATATAGAAAGTCTAAAAAGCAAATCGGGCCATAAAATCTAGATCGGGCTATTATATGAGATGCTCCAAAAATGGGTGAAGGCTGAGAAGACAGTGGAGGCCTCTTATCTGATGTGCACATAAATGAGTTATCCAGATCTACAGTCTTACAGAGGAGAGTCTATGCTTACAGTGAGCCTACACTTGTTAAATGGAGGTGATATGTGATTAGATGGAGAATAGGGGAGTGGGTGTCTCTACTAACCAATGGTTAAGCTTTATTTTGTGAGACTGAACAGGTGTGAGAGATCTTCTTTATTGTTTAGGCCCTTTGGATACAAGCTATTCAGGGTAAATATCCATTTGGACTCATGTAAAAGTAATATATGTTCGTGGTTACCCACTCTCCAATTTTTTCTCACTATCTCTATTCCACAGAATTTCATATCTCTGATGTTTCCTCCGTGCTTAGTTGTAAAGTGCTTGTATAGTGCTGTATCTACACTTTTTCTCTCTATACATAGTATATGCTCCCTCATTCTGTCCTTCAATTGCCTGGAAGTCTGTCCTACATATTGTAATTTACAAGGACATTCGATGAGATATATAACATTATGATCACCACATCTTATCAGATTGTGAATCAAACTTTTCTCTAGTGTGCACAGATGAAAATGAGGTTGTTTTCCAGCCATTTCTGCACGCCTTACAATTCGGGCACTGGAAAAAACCTTTAATCTTCTTGCTGTGTTGGCCTACCACTGTACCCATTTTTTGTTTAGGAACACTCGGGGCTAGTCTGTTCTTTAAATTGTTCGTTTTCCTGTAGATAAATTTTGGGTGTGGCATTAGTAGTTCTCCCAAAATGTCGTCGTCTTTTAAAAGTGGCCAGTGCTTTCTGTAGATCTTTTCTATGATGTGTTTGTTTTCACAGTATTCTGTGATAAAAGGGACATCTATATTGTCCTCAGATGTCACTGTCTTGTCTCTGGTTTTATATTTTAGGAGGGTTTTCCTATCAATGGCTTGGACTTCTTTGATTTTTTCTTCCAGTAGTGTCTCTTTATATCCTCTATCGAGGAATCTTTGTTTTAGTACTTGGGTTTGTTCTTCCCACTTAGTCGGATCTGAGCAGTTCTTTTTGAGCCTCAAGAGTTGCCCCTTGGGTATGTTTTCCTTCCAAGTCTTGTGATGGCAGCTTTCGTTGTGAATGTAGTTGTTACAGTCGACCTCCTTAAAGAAGGTCGAAGTAACAAATTGACCATTCTCTATATCTATCTTAAGGTCTAGGAAGTGTATCGACTTTTTGTTGCATTCATAGGTGAATTTTAGATTTTTTGTATTCATATTCATGACTTCTATGGTGTGATGCAGATCTTCCATAGAGCCCTTCCAAATGAGGAAGATATCATCAATATATCTCACGTAGAGGACCAGGTCCGCACTGGCTGGGCACGAGTCCCAGAAGATTTGCTCCCACTGGCCCATATAGAGATTAGCATAGCTCGGCGCGAACCTGGTCCCCATCGCTGTTCCACATTGTTGATGATAAAACTTTTTGTCATGATTAAAATAGTTGTGGGTTAAAATGTAATAAATACTGTCTAAAACAAAAGTGCACTGTGCTTCAGGGATACATGGATCCTTAGAGAGGAAAAACTTAACAGCTTTGATGCCTCCTTCATGTGGTATGCTCGTGTACAGCGAAACTACATCGCAGGTTGCCATAATGAACGATTCTTCCCATTTCAGATTATCCAATATTGTCAGAATTTGTGTAGAGTCCCTCAGATAAGATGGGAGATTGGTGACCTGTTTTTGAAGGATTTTATCTACGTATTCTGACATATTACTTGATATTGACCCAATTCCTGAAATAATCGGTCTCCCGGGGGGTTGACCACCGATTTATGTATCTTGGGAAGTTGGTAAAACACTGGGGTAATGGGGTATCAGATCCCAGATGAGCACTATTAAAAAGCTTGAGAAAGATCATCAATTAACCATCAAACCTGCCGATAAAGGCGGAGCTATCGTTGTGATGGACAAGTGCAAATATGAAGAAGAGTGCAACAGAATTCTGAGTGATTCCAAGACCTACAAGAGGTTACTAAGTGACCCAATAGGTAAATTTACAAAAGACTTGGAAGATTTGACCACTAAAGCGAAATCACTGGGGATACTCAATCAGAAGGAGTACAACTACATTATGGTCAAATACCCCATTACCCCAGTGTTTTACCAACTTCCCAAGATACATAAATCGGTAGTCAACCCCCCGGGGAGACCGATTATTTCAGGAATTGGGTCAATATCAAGTAATATGTCAGAATACGTAGATAAAATCCTTCAAAAACAGGTCACCAATCTCCCATCTTATCTGAGGGACTCTACACAAATTCTGACAATATTGGATAATCTGAAATGGGAAGAATCGTTCATTATGGCAACCTGCGATGTAGTTTCGCTGTACACGAGCATACCACATGAAGGAGGCATCAAAGCTGTTAAGTTTTTCCTCTCTAAGGATCCATGTATCCCTGAAGCACAGTGCACTTTTGTTTTAGACAGTATTTATTACATTTTAACCCACAACTATTTTAATCATGACAAAAAGTTTTATCAACAATGTGGAACAGCGATGGGGACCAGGTTCGCGCCGAGCTATGCTAATCTCTATATGGGCCAGTGGGAGCAAATCTTCTGGGACTCGTGCCCAGCCAGCGCGGACCTGGTCCTCTACGTGAGATATATTGATGATATCTTCCTCATTTGGAAGGGCTCTATGGAAGATCTGCATCACACCATAGAAGTCATGAATATGAATACAAAAAATCTAAAATTCACCTATAAATGCAACAAAAAGTCGATACACTTCCTAGACCTTAAGATAGATATAGAGAATGGTCAATTTGTTACTTCGACCTTCTTTAAGGAGGTCGACTGTAACAACTACATTCACAACGAAAGCTGCCATCACAAGACTTGGAAGGAAAACATACCCAAGGGGCAACTCTTGAGGCTCAAAAAGAACTGCTCAGATCCGACTAAGTGGGAAGAACAAACCCAAGTACTAAAACAAAGATTCCTCGATAGAGGATATAAAGAGACACTACTGGAAGAAAAAATCAAAGAAGTCCAAGCCATTGATAGGAAAACCCTCCTAAAATATAAAACCAGAGACAAGATAGTGACATCTGAGGACAATATAGATGTCCCTTTTATCACAGAATACTGTGAAAACAAACATCATAGAAAAGATCTACAGAAAGCACTGGCCACTTTTAAAAGACGACGACATTTTGGGAGAACTACTAATGCCACACCCAAAATGTATCTACAGGAAAACGAACAATTTAAAGAACAGACTAGCCCCGAGTGTTCCTAAACAAAAAATGGGTACAGTGGTAGGCCAACACAGCAAGAAGATTAAAGGTTTTTTCCCGTGCCCGAATTGTAAGGCGTGCAGAAATGGCTGGAAAACAACCTCATTTTCATCTGTGCACACTAGAGAAAAGTTTATGATTCACAATCTGATAAGATGTGGTGATCATAATGTTATATATCTCATCGAATGTCCTTGTAAATTACAATATGTTGGACAGACTTCCAGGCAATTGAAAGACAGAATGAGGGAGCATATACTATGTATAGAGAGAAAAAGTGTAGATACAGCACTATACAAGCACTTTACAACTAAGCACGGAGGAAACATCAGAGATATGAAATTCTGTGGAATAGAGATAGTGAGAAAAAATTGGAGAGGGGGTAACCACGAACATATATTACTTTTCCATGAGTCCAAATGGATATTTACCCTGAATAGCTTGTATCCAAAGGGCCTAAACAATAAAGAAGATCTCTCACACCTGTTCAGTCTCACAAAATAAAGCTTAACCATTGGTTAGTAGAGACACCCACTCCCCTATTCTCCATCTAATCACATATCACCTCCATTTAACAAGTGTAGGCTCACTGTAAGCATAGACTCTCCTCTGTAAGACTGTAGATCTGGATAACTCATTTATGTGCACATCAGATAAGAGGCCTCCACTGTCTTCTCAGCCTTCACCCATTTTTGGAGCATCTCATATAATAGCCCGATCTAGATTTTATGGCCCGATTTGCTTTTTAGACTTTCTATATACAATGTTTTTAAAGACAGTGTTTTTAAACACAGTGTTTTTAAATATAGAGATTTTTGTAATATAGAATTTTAAAGGATTTTAATTGAATCTGGGGTTATTAGTTATTTTAAAGTATTTGTCCACAATCCTATTGGGACTGAAACTGCCTGATCATGATCTAACACCATGTTTCGACATGAGCTATGAGCTACTATTTGCACTAACTGGCACTTTGATTTTAGGAGGCACCCATTACAATTCAGCCAACATTATATATATATATATGGCAAGTTTGGACTTCACTAGTATAACCATCAATTTGATTTTGATTAGATGCTGTTTTATACACCACATATTGGTTTTTACTTATAACGGATCGTATTTTTAATAAGTTTTTAATAAGATTGCATTTTTATCAGATTGTATTTTTTATAGATTGTCTTTAGTGGATTATATTTTAGAACTGTTCAACATATCAGTATGTGTCTGCATTAGATTATACGAGATATATCAAGATTTGATATAAGTACATTAATTATTCACTTGTAACACATTAACTACAGTGAGATGTACACACGATCCTGGTCAACTATTGACTTATGTACCCAACATGTTACCCACTATATTCAGATATTATCTAAAGGCAGCTGAGATTGTTAATTCTGGTCCCTATGACTTTACGTCAATAAACACCGGAACCGGAAGTGTTAGACAACGATACCGGAAGTGTAAAATTGGTGCAAACAGCAATAAGAAAGGACGCTATATGCACTATACCCATTAACTAGCCAAAGCAGAGTTAGAGTGGAAACTTGACATTACACAATGTGTCATGGTTTAAGGTTAGAATTATTAACACTCATAAGCAGCGAAAATATGAAACACAAACCGGAAGTGCTATAAAACAGCGATACCGGAAGTGAAAGATAAACCGGAAGTGCTATAAAACAGCGATACCGGAAGTGAAAGTTGCACCTATGATACTAACATATAGAGATAACAGAAACATAAATCGGAAGCTTCTAATTTATCTATAAACAAACAAAAGGGGGTTCATGTTTAAAAAACAAATAGAGAGTCATTTCAAGCAAGACATTAAAATTCACTCATAGGACATAAGCCATAATTAGTATACAGAAGGGAAACCGGAAGTCAACACAGTAAACATTAGCGAAACCGGAAGTGTAGGTCGATATCAATCTAATCAACCTTAAATATGCTAACCAAGGGCTTATATGTAAAAGCAATAGCCCAGAGAGAATTGACCCTGAGAAAACAGTAACAGCAAGTAGTTAAAATAAAATTTTTCTTAATAGCACGATTTAAATCGAAATATTTTGCCCATACCCATAATGCACTTAACAAGAAGGGGCGTGGCCTATTAGGTTTTGGCGCCCAAACTTCAATTACAGCTCTTATAAATTGCCTTAGCTTACTCATAATGTTAGTCTTGATAAAGGCCAGGAGGATATGGCCGAAACGCGTCGACTGATTTGAGTAAGCATAATACTGATATATCCACTGAACAGTTTATATATATTATAGTATTGTTTGTTTTCTTTCCAGGTTTTTGCACAGTTTTATTTTGTTTTATTGTATCCAACTGGGAGACAACTTCACTGCACAGAATCCACTATATCATTTTTGGACACTTATTGATTAACTTTTGAAAGACTAATTTCTTTTTGCTTCACCAATTTGAGGATTTCCACATTTTTTGCAAAGTTACTTATATTTTCTTCACAATTTTTCTAATTTTTTCCACTTTTTTTGATATCCAGTGATCACATTGTTTTCACACTTTCATGTTTGTATTTTTCTAATCACAGGATACACACTATTTTGGAATTTTTCTGAATTGGATATATAATAGACACTTTTCCTTTTTTTCACACCATTATCTGTTTGGATAAATACAATCATAAGAACACTCATCAATATCCGGATTGTACCATAGAGTACCACCCATACCAAGACACTTGGCCTATCAGGTCATTCATTGTCAGACGTTTTTAGGTGCACCAGGTCATTTTTACTTCTATTTTTATTTTTATTATTATTTTTTCAGATTTTATGTCATTTTCTACATTTCGTTATTGTAACATGGATCCATGATTATTTATGAATATGTAATATATCTTTTTGACTGTATGTTTTAGAAGATCACCGATATTTTTAACCGATTGTGTGGAATAAATATTGATATACATTTTTAACTTATATACCCATTTTAGCATATATCTTTTGTACATTCACTCCATAACTACTAGTAGGAGGACCCACATTGTGGGCTACAGTTGTCCCCCTTTCCCTTCCTCAGCCTACTTTGGCGCTCACCTCCACCCCCTATCGTCTACTGATGGGCTTGGAATGGAATGAAGGACACGGCTAGCATTTAGGATTTTTGATAACCTGGACTCCGTCAGGTAAATCTTCATCTCTACAGAATCTATAAGAGTCCCTAGAAAGGGA
Source organism: Bombina bombina (assembly GCF_027579735.1). Taxonomy (NCBI): domain Eukaryota; kingdom Metazoa; phylum Chordata; class Amphibia; order Anura; family Bombinatoridae; genus Bombina; species Bombina bombina. The sequence goes on along the minus strand of NC_069502.1, from coordinate 392,867,923 downwards.
ACCCTTGTGAGTGGTAACAGAACTCTTTTCCATGTTCACTTTCCACCCATGCGACCTCAGAAATGCTAGAACTATCTCTGTATGAGACTTTGCATTTTGAAAACTTGACGCTTGTATCAGAATGTTGTCTAGGTACGGAGCCACCGCTATGCCTCGCGGTCTTAGTACCGCCAGAAGCGAGCCCAGAACCTTTGTAAAAATTCTCGGGGCCGTAGCTAACCCGAAGGGAAGAGCTACAAACTGGTAATGCCTGTCTAGAAAGGCAAACCTTAGGTACCGATAATGATCTTTGTGAATCGGTATGTGAAGGTAGGCATCCTTTAAGTCCACTGTGGTCATATACTAACCCTCTTGGATCATGGGTAGGATGGTTCGAATAGTCTCCATTTTGAATGATGGAACTCTTAGGAATTTGTTTAAGATTTTTAGGTCCAAGATTGGTCTGAAGGTTCCCTCTTTCTTGGGAACCACAAACAGATTTGAGTAAAATCCTTGCCCTTGTTCCGTCCGCGGAACTGGGTGGATCACCCCCATTACTAGGAGGTCTTGTGCACAGTGAAGAAAAGCCTCTTTCTTTATTTGGTTTGCTGATAATCTTGAAAGATGAAATCTCCCTTGTGGAGGAGAGCTTTGAAGTCCAGAAGGTATCCCTGAGATATAATCTCCAACGCCCAGGGATCCTGGACATCTCTTGCCCAAGCCTGGGCGAAGAGAGAAAGTCTGCCCCCCACTAGATCCGTTTCCGGATAGGGGGCCCTCTCTTCATGCTGTCTTAGGGGCAGAAGTAGGCTTTCTGGCCTGCTTGCCCTTGTTCCAGGACTGGTTGCTTTTCCAACCCTGTCTGTAACGAGCAGCAGTCCCTTCCTGTTTTGGAGCAGAGGAAGTTGATGCTGCTCCTGCCTTGAAATTACGAAAGGCACGAAAACTAGACTGTTTGGCCTTTGATTTGGCCCTGTCCTGAGGAAGGGTGTGACCCTAACCTCCAGTAATGTCAGCAATAATCTCCTTCAAGCCGGGCCCGAATAAGGTTTGCCCTTTGAAAGGAATATTAAGCAATTTAGATTTAGAAGTTACATCTGCTGACCAGGATTTAAGCCATAGCGCTCTGCGCGCCTGAATGGCGAATCCGGAGTTCTTAGCCGTTAGTTTGGTTAAATGCACAACGGCATCCGAAACAAATGCATTAGCTAGCTTAAGGGCTTTAAGCTTGTTCAAAGTCTCATCCAATGGTGCTGTGCGAATAGCCTCTTCCAGAGACTCAAACCAGAAAGCCGCTGCAGCAGTGACGGGCGCAATGCATGCAAGGGGCTTTAATATAAAACCTTGTTGAACAAACATTTTCTTAAGGTAACCTAATTTTTTATCCATTGGATCTGAGAAAGCACAACTATCCTCCACCGGAATAGTGGTACGCTTGGCTAAAGTAGAAACTGCTCACTCCACCTTAGGGACCGTCTGCCATAAGTCTCGTGTGGTGGCGTCTATTGGGAACATTTTTCTAAATATCCGAGGAGGGGAAAAAGGCACACCGGGTTTATCCCACTCCTTGTTAATAATCTCTGTAATCTCTGTACCGCATAGTATTTATCCAGCCTACATAATTTCTCGGGGATTGCAACCGTGTCGCAATCATTCAGAGCCGCTAATACCTCCCCTAGTAATACACGGAGGTTCTCAAGCTTAAATTTAAAATTTGATATTTCTGAATCCGGTCTCCCTGGATCAGATCCGTCACCCACAGAATGAAGCTCTCCGTCCTCATGTTCTGCAAATTGTGACGCAGTGTCAGACATGGCCCTCATATCATCAGCGTGCTCTGTCCTTAACCCAGAGCTATCGCGCTTGCCTCTTAACTCAGGCAAATTAGATAATACTTCTTTCATAACATTAGCCATATCTTGTAAAGTGATTTGTAAGTGCCTTGATGTGCTTGGCGCCACAATCTCACGCACCTCCTGAGCGGGAGGCGAAGGTACTGACACGTGAGGAGAGTTAGGCGGCATAACTTCCCCCTCGTTGTCTGGTGATAATTTCTTTACCGGTAAAGACAGACTTTTATTTAAAGTAACATCAATACAATTGGTACACATATTTCTATTGGGCTCCACATTGGCCTTTAAACATAATGAGCAAGCAGATTCATCTGTGTCAGACATGTTTAAACAGACTAGAAATGAAGCTATCAAGCTTGGAAATTTCTTTCAATAAGTTTACAAGCAATATAAAAAACGCTGCAGCGCTTTTAAAAACACAAAAAAACTGTCACAGTTGAAATAACAATGAACTAATACGGTTATAGCAACCAATTTTAAACAGTAAATGTATGAAATTAGCAGAGGATTGCACCCATTAGCAAAAGGATGATTAACCCCTCAATACCCAAAACGGATAATCAATTTAAGATTTAACGCTTTTCTCACAGTCAAACACACTGTCACAGGTCTGCTGTGACTGATTACCTCCCTCAAAAATGAATTTTGAAGACCCCTGAGCTCTCTGGAGACGTCCTGGATCAAAGAGGAAGAAGCAGGAAGACTGTGCTAGAATTTTAACTGCGCAACAAGGCGCTAAAAAAAGGTCCCTCCCACTCATATCACAACAGTGGGAGACCTGATATAACGGTGTCTATGCAGAAATATACGTTAGCCATGTGGAAAAAAATCATGCCCAAAAAGATTTATCACCAAAGTACCTCACAAAACGAATAACATGCCAGTAAACGTTTTTAAAAAACAACTTTCCAGTGTTATGCAAAGTTATCACTAAGCCTGCTACCAGTCGCTTCTACTGCAGTTAAGGCTCATACATTTATTTCAGTACTAACAGTATTTAAAGTTAAATTCTAGTCCCTAGAAAATAACTCAACTGCGCATACATTTATCAGCCTGATACCAGTCGCTACTACTGCATTAAAGGCTGTACTTACGTCATATGGGTAACAGCAGTGTTTTCATAGTCAATTCCATTCCTAGAAAATATTTTACAGCACATACCTCATTTGCGGGGGACCCCGCATGCTATTCCCTTCTCTGAAGTTACCCCACTCCTCAGAATGTGCGAGAACAGCCAGTGGATCTTAGTTACGTCTGCTAAGATCATAGAAAAAACGCAGGCAGATTCTTCTTCTAAATACTGCCTGAGAGAACAAACAGCACACTCCGGTGCTATTTTAAAATAATAAACTTTTGATTGAAGAATGTTACTCCTATCTCCTCTCACAACCTCCTTTGTTGAGACTTGCAAGAGAATGACTGGATATGACATGTGAGGGGTGGAGCTATATAGCAGCTCTGCTTGGGTGATCCTCTTGCAACTTCCTGTTGGGAAGGAGAATATATCCCATAAGTAATGGATGACCCGTGGACTGAACACACTTAACAAGAGAAACTAGGCCCCAATAAGTTTTGTCACCAAACATATATAAAAACGATTAAAGGATTACTTTCTGTTATAATTTTTAAGCTAAACAACTAACATATTAAAGTTAATAAACATTAATTAAAACCTACTGACCTATATTTTCTCCAAAATGAAGTTTCATAACGTTATAAAAGTTATATCTTTTATTCCCCGATGATGTCACATTATCCTGCCCACAGCACTGTGTGTTCAAAATACTTAAACCAATGAAATTGTGTTTAAAGCGCCATTTGGAAACCTAGGTATTGTAAACGGATTGGTACAGAGCAAAGGATACCCACTGAGTGGGTTTGGAAAACAATTAAATTTGCAGATAAGATTTCTGATATACGGTAGAGATATGTTAATGAAATACTATTGTTAAAAAGCGTATTTGGGGTAGTTAGTAACAGGCATAGAAAATATTTACTTACAGTGGCCCTTTAACATGCCAGCAAACGTTTTATATTACACTTTTCTAAGAGTATGTATCTCTGTTAATAAGCCTGATACCAGTCGCTAATCACTGCATTTAAGGCTTAACTTACATTAATCCGGTATCAGCAGCATTTTTATTGCACATACCTTATTGCAGGAAAACCTGCACGCCATTCCCCCTCTGAAGTTACCTCACTCCTCAGAATATGTGAGAACGGCAGTGGATCTTAGTTACTTCTGCTAAGATCATAGAAATCACAGGCAGATTCTTCTTCTAATGCTGCCTAAAATGAAACAGTACACTCCGGTACCATTTAAAAATAAACTTTTGATTGAAGTTAAAAAACTAACTATAATACACCACTCTCCTCTTACTACGTCCATCTTTGTTGAGAGTTGCAAGAGAATGACTGGATATGGCAGTGAGGGGAGGAGCTATATAGCAGCTCTGCTGTGGGTGATCCTCTTGCAACGTCCTGTTGGGAAGAATATCCCACAAGTAATGGATGATCCATGGACTGTATACACTTAACAAGAGAAATGTAAGCCAAAGTTAAAATTAGCTTACATTTTTTTTTTAAATGTTTGTTTCACATATGATTAGTTGCATAATTTAAAAAAAAAACAATTTATGTAAGAACTTACCTGATAAATTCATTTCTTTCATATTGGCAAGAGTCCATGAGCTAGTGACATATGGGATATACAATCCTACCAGGAGGGGCAAAGTTTCCCAAACCTCAAAATGCCCACAATTTAGTTTAACGAATAGCCAAGCAGTGGGGTGATAAAGAAAGGAGTAGAAAGCATCAACAAAGGAAATTTGGAAACAATTGTGCTTTATACAAAAAATCATAACCACCATAAAAAGGGTGGGCCTCATGGACTCTTGCCAATATGAAAGAAATTAATTTATCAGGTAAGTTCTGACATAAATTATGTTTTCTTTCATGTAATTGGCAAGAGTCCATGAGCTAGTGACATATGGGATATCAATACCCAAGATGTGGAGTCTTCCACTCAAGAGTCACTAGAGAGGGAGGGAATAAAAATAAACCAGCCATATTCCGCTGAAAAAATTAATCCACAACCCAAAAAAATAAGTTTATTTCATTTTTGAAAGGAAAAAACTTAAAACAAAAGCAGAAGAATCAAACTGAAACAGCTGCCTGAAGAACTTTTCTACCAAAAACTGCTTCCGAAGAAGCAAATACATCAAAAAGGTAGAATTTAGTAAATGTATGCAAAGAGGACCAAGTCGCCGCTTTGCAAATCTGATCAACTGAAGCTTCATTTTTAAAAGCCCACGAAGTGGAGACTGATCTAGTAGAATGAGCTGTAATTCTCTGAGGCGGGGCCTGACCCGACTCCAAATAAGCTTGATGAATCAAAAGTTTCAACCAAGAAGCCAAGGAAATAGCAGAAGCCTTCTGACCTTTCCTAGGACCAGAAAATAAAACAAATAGACTGGAAGTCTTCCTAAAATCTTTAGTAGCTTCCACATAATATTTCAAAGCTCTTACCACATCCAAAGAATGTAAGGATCTCTCCAAAGAATTCTTAGGATTAGGACATAAGGAAGGGACAACAATTTCTCTACTAATGTTAGAATTCACAACCTTAGGTAAAAATTGAAAAGAAGTCCGCAAAACTGCCTTATCCTGATGAAAAATCAGAAAAGGAGACTCACAAGAAAGAGCAGATAGCTCAGAAACTCTTCTAGCAGAAGAGATAGCCAAAAGGAACACTTTCCAAGAAAGTAGTTTAATGTCCAAAGAATGCATAGGCTCAAATGGAGGAGCCTATAAAGCCTTCAGAACCAAATTAAGACTCCATGGAGGAGAAATTAATTTAATGACAGGCTTAATACGAACTAAAGCCTGTACAAAACAGTGAATATCAGGAAGTATAGCAATCTTTCTGTGAAACAAAACAGAAAGAGCGGAGATTTGACCTTTCAAGGAACTTGCAGACAAACCCTTATCCAAACCATCCTGAAGGAACTGTAAAATTCTAGGAATTCTAAAAGAATGCCAGGAGAATTTATGAGAAGAACACCATGAAATGTAAGTCTTCCAAACTCTATAATAAATCTTTCTAGAGACAGATTTACGAGCTTGTAACATAGTATTAATCACTGAGTCAGAGAAACCTCTATGACTTAGAACTAAGCGTTCAATTTCCATACCTTCAAATTTAATGATTTGAGATCATGACGGAAAAACGGACCTTGAGATAGTAGGTCCGGCCGTAATGGAAGTGGCCAAGGCGGGCAACTGGACATCCGAACCAGATCCGCATACCAAAACCTGTGTGGCCATGCGCGAGCCACCAGCAACACAAAAGACTGTTCCATGATGATTTTGGAGATCACTCTTGGAAGGAGAACTAGAGGCGGGAAGATGTAAGCAGCATGATAACACCAAGGAAGTGTCAGTGCATCCACTGCTTCCGCCTGCACATCCCTGGACCTGGACAGGTATCTGGGAAGTTTCTTGTTTAGATGAGAGGCCATGAGATCTCTCTCTGGAAGACCCCACATCTGAACAATCTGAGAAAACATCTGGATGGAGAGACCACTCTCCTGGATGTAAAGTCTGGCGGCTGAGATAATCCACCTCCCAATTGTCTACACCTGGGATATGCACCGCAGAGATTAGACAGGAGCTGGATTCCGCCCAAGCAAGTATCGAAGATACTTCTTTCATAGCTTGGGGACTGTGAGTCCCACCCTGATGATTGACATAAGCCACAGTTGTGATATTGTCTGTCTGAAAACAAATGAACGGTTCTCTCTTTAGCAGAGGCCAAAACTGAAGAGCCCCGAGAATTGCACAGAGTTCTAAAATATTTATTGGTAATCTCGCCTCTTGAGATTTTCAAACCCCTTGTGCTGTCAGAGATCCCCAAACAGCTCCCCAACCTGAAAGACTTGCATCTGTTGAGATTACAGTCCAGGTTGGCCGAACAAAAGAAGCCCCTTGAACCAAACGATAGTGATCTATCCACCATGTCAGAGAGTGTTGTACATTGGGATTCAAGGATATTAATTGATATCTTTGTATAATCCCTGCACCATTGATTCAGCATGCAAAGCTGTAGAGGTCTCATGTGAAAACGAGCATAGGGGATCGCGTCCGATGCTGCAGTCATGAGACCTAAAACTTCCATGCATATAGCCACTGAAGGGAATGACTGAGACTGAAGGTGCCGGCATGTTGCGACCAATTTTAAACGTCTCTTGTCTGTTAGAGACAGAGTCATGGACACTAAATCTATCTGGAAGCCTAAAAAGGTGACCCTTGTCTGAGGAATCAAGAAACTTTTTGGTAAATTGATCCTCCAACCAGGTTTCCGAAGAAACAACACTAGTTGATTCATGTGAGATTCTGCAGTATGTAAAGACTGAGCTAGTACCAAGATATCGTCCAAATAAGGAAACAACGCAATACCCTGTTCTCTGATTACAGATAATAGGGCACCCAGAACCTTTGAAAAGATCCTTGGAGCTGTTGCTAGGCCAAATGGAAGAGCAACAAATTGGTAATGCTTGTCTAGAAAAGATAATATCAGAAACTGATAGTGTTCTGGATGAATCGGAATATGAAGGTATGCATCCTGCAAGTCTATTGTGGACATATGTCCTCGCTGAACAAAAGGCAGTATAGCCCTTATAGTCACTATCTTGAAAGTTGGTACTCTTACATAACGATTCAAAATGTTCAGATCCAGAACGGGTCTGAATAAATTTTCTCTCTTTGGTACAATGAATAGGTTTGAATAAAACCCCAAACCTTGTTCCTGAGGAGGAGCTGGCATGATTACCCCTGAAGACTCCAGGTCTGAAACACACTTCAGAAAAGCCTGAGCTTTTACTGGATTTACAGGGATGCGTGAGAGAAAAAAAATCTTCTCACAGGAGGTCTTACTTGGAATCCTATTCAATACCCTTGAGAGACAATGATCTGAATCCAATGATTTTGGACAGATTTTATCTGAAAAACCTTAATCTGCCCCCAACCAGCTGAGCTGAGAATGAGGGCCGCACCTTCATGCAGACTTAGGGGCAGACTTTGGTTTCCTAAATGGCTTGGATTTATTCCAATTTGAGAAAGGCTTCCAATTGGAAACAGATTCCTTGGGAGGAGGATTGAGTTTATGTTCCTTATTCTGACGAAAGGAACGAAAACGGTTAGAAGCCTTAGATTTGCCTTTAGGTTTTTTATCCTGAGGCAGAAAAACTCCTTTTCCTCCAGTGATAGTTGAAATAATAGAATCCAACTGAGAACCAAATAAATTATTACCTTGGAAAGAAAGAGATAGTAATCTAGATTTAGATGTCATATCAGCATTCCAAGATTTAAGCCACAAAGCTCTTCTAGCTAATACAGCTAAAGACATGGATCTAACATCAATTTTGATATCAAAAATGGCATCACAAATAAAATGATTAGCATGTTGCAGTAAGCGAGCAATGCTAGATATGTCAGGATCCAATTCTCGTTGCGCTAAATTCTCCAACCAAAAAGTTGAGGCAGCCGCAACATCAGCCAAAGAAATAGCAGGTCTGAGAAGATGACCTGAATATAAAAAGGCCTTCCTTAGATCAGTGTTTTTCAACCAGTGTGCCGTGGCACACTAGTGTGCCGTGAGAGATCCTCAGGTGTGCCACGGCCGAATGACAACAGTGTGATATATTTTTTTAAATTTTGCTTGTTTTTTTACTCCCAGTGCAGGGGTAGTTTGTAGGAGGCATGGCATAACAGCACAATACATACAGTATGTGTGTATATATATATATATGCTGTATTAGGCTACAATGTGTGATTTTTTTTAAAATTTTGGGATGGTGGTGTGCCACCGGATTTTTTTAATGTAAAAAAGTGTGCCACGGAAAAAAAAAAAGTTTAAAAATCACTGCCTTAGATAACATTCAAGCTTCCTATCTAAAGGATCCTTAAAGGAAGTACTATCTTCCATAGGAATAGCGGTACGTTTAGCAAGAGTAGAAATTTTTCCCCAAAACTCTATAGATTTTGCTGGAAAAGGATACAATTGTTTAAACCTTGAAGAAGGAATAAAAGAAGTACCTGGCTTATTCCATTCCCTAGAAATCATATCAGAAATAGCCTCAGGAATAGGAAAACCCCATGGGGAAACTACAGGAGGTTTAAAAACAGCATTTAAACGTTTATTAGACTGAACGTCAATAGGACTGGTTACCTCAATATCCAAAGTAATTAACACTTCTTTTAATAAAGAACGCATATACTCTATTTTAAATAAATAAGTAGATTTGTCAGTGTCAATGTCTGAGGAAGGATCTTCTGAATCAGATAGATCCTCATCAGAAGAGGATAAATTATTATGTTGCTGGTCATTTGAAATTTCATCAGCTAAATGAGAAGTTTTAAAAGACCTTTTACATTTATTAGAAGGTGGAAATGCAGACAAAGCCTTCAGAATAGAATCAGAAACAAATTCTTTAAAATTTACAGGTATATCATGTAGCAACTGGCAATGTACTATTACTGATGGAAACACTATATGCATGTAAAAGTTTATCATGACAACTATTACAAATGACATTTGGTGGAATAATTTCTACACGTTTACAACAAATGCACTTAGCTTTGGTAGACCCGATGTCAGGCAGCAATGTTCCAGCAGAAACTTCTGAGACAGGATCCGATTGGGACATCTTGCTCAATGTAAGACAAAAACAACATATAAAGCAAATTATCTATTTCCTTATATGAGTTTCAGGAATGGGAAAAAATGCAAAAGCATAGGCCTCTGATAGAGAAAAAAGCAAGAGGCAAACATCAATGGGGTATTGAAATAATGAAAAAAATTTGGCGCCAAGTATGACACACAACGTAACGAAAACTTTTTTGGCACCAAAAATAACCGGAAAGGACACACTTGCGTCACTAATGAAGCCGCCGTGTGAAAGGTCTCGGCGTCACGTATGACGCCGGAAATGACGAAGTTGCGTCATAAACGTATTTTTTCACGCCAAAAAATATTTTCACGCCAAGGACGCAATAAAGTTTAGCATTTGACGCACCCACGGGCCTAATACCCGCAATAGCAAAAAGTAGTCAATTGAAAAAAAAGACTAAACCCCAGGTAAGAAATACATTTCTTAAAATGTTTAAATTCCCCAAATATGAAACTGACAGTCTGCTGAAGGAAATACATGAACCTGACTCATGGCAAATATAAGTACAATACATATATTTAGAACTTTAGATAAATGCATAAAGTGCCAAACCATAGCTGAGGTGTCTTAAGTAATAAAAAAAACCCACATATAGCAGATAGCCAAACCAGTACTAAAACAGTTATTAGTAGAGGTAATGGTAAATTGAGAGTATATTGTCTATCTGAAAAGGGAGGTAGGAGATGAATCTCTACGACCGATAATGGAGAACCTATGAAATAGACCCCCGTTAGGGAAATCATTGCATTCAAATAAGTGATACTCCCTTCACGTCCCTCTGACATTCGCTGTACTCTGAGAGGAATTGGGCTTCAACAATGCTGAGAAGCGCATATCAACGTAGAAATCTTAGCACAAACTTACTTCACCACCTCCATAAGAGGCAAAGTTTGTAAAAACTGAATTGTGGGTGTGGTGAGGGGTGTATTTATAGGCATTTTGAGGTTTGGGAAACTTTGCCCCTCCTGGTAGGATTGTATATCCCATATGTCACTAGCTCATGGACTCTTGCCAATTACATGAAATAAATTTAATTTGTGAGTTCAGTAAACATTTATAACTGACAATTAAAAGCAGAAAGTTCTTTGAGACTAAGCTTTATTTTAAAAAAGGCAACAGTTTAGCATACCAAGACCTACACGTTTACAATAGTATAAAAGTATTAATTGCAGTACATTAATTTGTACCCAATAGGAAGGAAATGTATGCTCCACCACCATTTTTGGTCCAAAGTTTTAGAAAACATACCAAGTATTTTGTAAATACAACATCCAGGTGTTTAGGATTTTGATTCACAATATGTTTACATATTGCAACAGGGTTACAAATATAGCAATGAAGAGAAAAAAAACAAAAAAGCACATAAGGATGGTTGGCAACTTTTAACACATACTGCTTTACGTCAGCATTTAGATTAAACAACATTTCTTAAACAAGGTTTTTTTTTTGTTTGTTTTTTTATTATTTGTTTTTTTGCTTGGTTCCTTTTTCCTTCTGAAATTCATCAATCCGGCTAAGAATATTTAACAGATTCTCAGGTAAAGCCTTGGGGGCAGATGCATTGCAATTATCGGTTTCATCCTTACTCATTTTCCTTGCATCACTGGTTTGCAATCTATCTGTACTATCTTGCTGAAGCAATCCACAAAGATTTTTACTTGATCTCCTTTCAGCACAAGTCTTTGAAGAAGAGGAGCTACTCTTAGAGTCTGATTTTCTGTTGAATGCTCTTTCTGCTTCATGTCGCTCAGGGTATTTGTGTCCTTCATCAGTTTGGTGGTAAGATAATTTAGAATCCTTTCTATGACACGTGTATTTATCAGTTGAAGTTTCACTGTACCTTCTGTTACTTGTTGCCTGTGTCTTTTCACTGCTGAGAGAGTCTTTTGAATCTTCAGACATAACTTTAACAAGTTCTATAGTCTCCATAGATGAGGACAAAGAGCGGTACCTATTTTTGTCGTTTGATGACCTCCTGCGATAGCCAGGTATGTCCCTTTCTTCCAGAAGTTTATGCATATCTGATTTACGATTAAGAAAGGAGGCGGAGGTATCAGCAGGAGGACTGTAGGATTCTGCTTCATAGAGTGATGAAGCTTTAGAAAAAGTCTTGGAAGAATAACTTGACGATTCTGAATGCTTTCTGCGTCTTTTTCTCTTCTTATGCTTTTTATGACCATGTGAGGATGAAGATGAACAAGATGTATCAGAAGAACCGCTTGATGAAGATGATCTGCGTTTTCGTTTCTTCTTTCTAAAATACCAAATATTAGATAATCTTAAATAAATCAGAGACATGAGACAGACATATCTATCTATAACCTTATCTGTTTTTTCATGTTCCTTTTAAGGTTTAAATGTTTTATAGAGAGAGATATAGATCTCTCTATTAAAAATTCTTTAAAGTTTAAAAAAAAAAAAAAAAAAAAAAAAAAAAGGAGAGAGGGGACTGTTTAACAATGACAGACACCAGAAAGGCACACCCACAAACAGGTTATCAATTGTGGACTTCCAGAGTTTTTGGAAATACATTTCCCATGATGCTCAGCCAGCCAAAATTGTGGCCGAGCATCATGGAAAATGAATTTCCAAAAAACCTCTGCAGGGCCACAATTGATGACCCCTGTCATAAGGTTTACAATTGATTTTCTATTTTGATAGAATAGAAATCATCACTAGTTAGTTTAAAAAGAAGGGAAAAACATAATTTATGCTTACCTGATAAATTTATTTCTCTTGTGATGTATCGAGTCCACGGATTCATCCATTACTTGTGGGATATTCTACTTCCCTACAGGAAGTGGCAGAGAGAGCACCCACAGCAGAGCTGTCTATATAGCTCCTCCCTTAGCTCCACCCCCCAGTCATTCGACCGAAGGCTAGGAAGAAAAAGGAGAAACCATAGGGTGCAGTGGTGACTGAAAGTTTAAAAAATAAAAATATATGCCTGTCGTAATAAACAGGGCGGGCCGTGGACTCGATACATCACAAGAGAAATAAATTTATCAGGTAAGCATAAATTATGTTTTTTCTTGTAAGATGTATCGAGTCCACAGATTCATCCATTACTTGTGGGATACCAATACCAAAGCTTTAGGACACGGATGAAGGGAGGGACAAGACAGGGACCTTTAAACAGAAGGCACCACTGCTTGAAGAACCTTTCTCCCAAAAATAGCCTCCGAAGAAGCAACAGTATCAAATTTGTAAAACTTGGAAAAAGTATGAAGCGAAGACCAAGTCGTTGCCTTACAAATCTGTTCAACAGAAGCCTCATTTTTAAAAGCCCATGTGGAAGTCACAGCTCTAGTAGAATGACCAGTAATTCTTTCAGGAGGCTGCTGTCCAGCAGTCTCCTAGGCCAAACGGATGATGCTATTCAGCCAAACGGAAAGAGGTAGCCGTAGCCCTTTGACCTCTCCGTTTACCAGAACAAACAACAAACAATGAAGATGTTTGACGGAAATCTGTAGTTGCTTGTAAGTAGAACTTTAAAGCACGAACCACATCAAGATTGTGCAACAGACGTTCCTTCTTTGATGAACGATTAAGACACAGAGAAGGAACAACAATCTCTTGATTGATATTCTTATTAGAAACAACCTTAGGAAGAAAACCAGGTTTGGTACGCAAAACCACCTTATCTGAATGGAAAATAAGATAAGGGAAATCACACTGTAAAGCAGATAGCTTAGAAACTCTTCGAGCCGAAGAGATAGCAACTAAGAACAAAACTTTCCAAGATAGAAATGTAATATCTATGGAATGCATAGGTTCAAACGGAACCCCTAGAAGAACTCTAAGGACTAAGTTTAGGCTCCAAGGTGGAGCAGCAGGCTTAAATACAGGCTTAATTCTGACCAAAGCCTGACTAAAAGTTTGAACGTCTGGGACATCTGCCAGACGTTTGTGTAGTAGAATAGACAAAGCAGATATTTGTCCTTTTAGAGAACTAGCTGATAATCCCTTCTCCAAACCCTCTTGGAGAAAAGACAATATTCTAGGAATCCTAATCTTACTCCACGAGTAACCTTTGGATTCACACCAAAAAAGATATTTGCGCCAAATCTTATGATAGATCTTCCTGGTGACAGGCTTTCTAGCCTGAATCAGGGTATCAATGACCGACTCAGAGAACCCACGCTTTGATAGAACTAGGCGTTCAATCTCCAAGCAGTCAGACGCAGAGAAACTAGATTTGGATGTGAGAACGGACCTTGGATTAGAAGGTCCCGTCTCATTGGCAGGGTCCACGGTGGAACCAAGGACATGCCCACTAGATCTGCATACCAAGTCCTGCGTGGCCACGCAGGTGCTATCAGAATAACCAAAGCTCTCTCCTGCTAGATTCTGGCAACCAGACGTGGAAGGAGAGGAAGCGGTGGAAATACGTAGGCCAGATTGAAGGACCAAGGTACTGCTAGAGCATCTATCAGTACCGCCTTGGGATCCCGGGACCTGGACCCATAATGAGGAAGTTTGGCATTCTGACGAGACGCCATCAGATCCAATTCTGGTGTGCCCCATAGCTGAAACAGCTGAGCAAATATATCCGGATGGAGTTCCCACTCCACGGATGAAAAGTCTGACGACTTAGAAAATCCGCCTCCCAGTTCTCTACTCCTGGAATGTGGATTGCTGAGAGATGGCAAGAGTGATCCTCTGCCCATAGGATTATTTTGATTACCTCCATCATCGCTAGAAACCTCCTTATTCCTCCTTGATGATTGATATAAGCTACAGTCGTGATGTTGTCCGACTGAAAACTGATGAATTTGGCTGCAGCAAGCTGAGGCCACGCCTGAAGCGCCTTGAATAGCGCTCTCAGTTCTAGGATGTTTATCGGAAGAAAAGATTCCTCCCGAGACCATAAGCCCTGTGCTTTCAGGGAGTTCCAGACTGCACCCCAGCCTAGCAGGCTGGCATCTGTTGCTACAATGAGCCACTCTGGCCTGTGGAAGTACATTCCCTGAGACAGGTGGTCCTGAGACAACCACCAGAGAAGAGAATCTCTGGTCTCCTGGTCCAGATGCAGTTGAGAAGATAAATCTGCATAATCCCCATTCCACTGTTTGAGCATGCATAGTTGCAGTGGTCTGAGATGTAGGCAGGCAAAAGGAACTGTGTCCATTGCCGCTACCATGAGTCCAATTACCTCCATACACTGAGCCACAGATGGCCAAGGAATGGAATGAAGAGTTCGGTAAGTGGTTAAGAGTTTTGATTTTCTGACTTCAGTCAGAAACATTTTCATTTCTACCGAATCTATCAGAGTCCCCAGAAAGGAAACTCTTGTGAGAGGGAAGAGAGAACTCTTTTTTTATGCTCACTTTCCACCCGTGAGATCTCAGAAAAACCAACACAATGTCCGTGTGAGACTTGGCAAGTTGGAAAGTCGACACTTGAATTAAGATGTCGTCTAGATAAGGCGCCACTGCTATGCCCCGAGGTCGTAGAACCGCCAGAAGGGACCAGAAGGGAAGCACCTTTGTGAAAATTCTTGAAGCCATGGCTAACCCAAAGGGAAGAGCCACAAACTGGTAATGCCTGTTTAGAAAGGAAAATCTGAGAAATTGAAGATGATTTCTGTGAATAGGGATGTGAAGATACGCATCCTTTAAGTCCACGGTAGTCATATATTGACCTTCCTGGATCAGAGGCAGAATAGTCTGAATGGTCTCCATCTTGAATGATGGAAACCTGAGGAACTTGTTTAGAATTTTGAGATCCAAGATTGGTCTGAAAGTTCCCTCTTTTTTGGGAACCACAAACAGGTTTGAGTAGAACCCTAGTCCCTGTTCCTCTTTTGGGACTGGGTGGATCACCCCCATGGTGAGCAGATCTTCTACACAGCGTAAGAACACCTCTCTCTTTGTCTGGTTTACAGACAATCGAGAAGTATGAAATCTCCCCCGTGGAAGAAAGTCTTTGAATTCCAGAAGATATCCCTGGGACAAAATTTCTAAAGCCCAGGGATCGTAAACATCTCTTGCCCAAGCCTGAGCGAAGAGAGAGAGTCTGCCCCCTACTAGATCCGGTCCCGGATCGGGGGCTACCCCTTTATGCTGTCTTAGAAGCAGCTGCAGGCTTCTTGGCCTGTTTACCCTTGTTCCAAGCCTGGTTAGGTCTCCAGACTGACTTGGATTGGGCAAAATTCCCCTCTTGCTTTGCAGCAGAGGAAGCCGAAACAGAACCACTCTTTAAGTTCCGAAAGGAACGAAAATTATTTTGTTTGATCTTCATCTTATTTGATCTATCCTGAGGAAGGGCATGACCTTTCCCTCCAGTGATATCTGAAATCTCTTTCAGTTCAGGCCCGAATAGGGTCTTTCCTTTGAAAGGGATATTCAAAAGTTTAGATTTTGATGACACATCAGCAGACCAGGACTTAAGCCATAACGCCCTGCGTGCTAAAATGGCAAAACCTGAATTCTTTGCAGCTAATTTAGCCAGTTGAAAAGCGGCATCTGTAATAAAAGAATTAGCCAACTTAAGGGCCTTGATTCTGTCCATAATCTCCTCTAATGGAGTCTCCATCTGAAGAGCCTCTTCTAGAGCCTCAAACCAGAAAGCAGCTGCAGTAGTTACAGGAACAATGCACACAATAGGTTGAAGAGAAAAACCCTGATGAACAAAAATTTTCTTCAGGAGATCCTCTAATTTTTTATCCATAGGATCTTTGAAAGCACAACTGTCTTCGATAGCACAACGGTCTTCGATAGGTATAGTTGTATGCTTAGACAGAGTAGAAATAGCTCCCTCCACCTTAGGGACTGTCTGCCACAAGTCCCGCATGGTGTCAGATATGGGAAACATTTTCTTAAAAACAGGAGGAGGAGAGAACGGAATACCTGGTCTATCCCACTCCTTAGTAATAATATTCACAATCCTCTTAGGAACAGGAAAAAATATCTGTTCAACAAGATATATCTGTTCAACAGTTGCCTGTAAGTAGAACTTCAGAGCACGGACCACGTCTAGATTATGCAAAAGACGTTCCTTCTTTGAAGAAGGATTAGGACATAAGGATGGAACAACAATCTCTTGATTGATATTCTTGTTAGAAACAACCTTAGGTAAAAACCCAGGTTTAGTACGCAGGACTACCTTGTCTGAATGAAAGATCAGATAAGGAGAATCACAATGTAAGGCAGATAACTCAGACTCTTCGAGCCGAGGAAATAGCCATCAAAAACAGAACTTTCCAAGATAAAAGCTTAATATCAATGGAATGAAGGGGTTCAAACGGAACACCCTGAAGAACTTTAAGAACCAAGTTTAAGCTCCACGGAGGAGCAACAGCTTTAAACACAGGCTTAATCCTAGCCAAAGCCTGACAAAAAGCCTGGACGTCTGGATTCTCTGCCAGACGCTTGTGTAAAAACAGAATTTATGTTTACCTGATAAATTACTTTCTCCAACGGTGTGTCCGGTCCACGGCGTCATCCTTACTTGTGGGATATTCTCCTCCCCAACAGGAAATGGCAAAGAGCCCAGCAAAGCTGGTCACATGATCCCTCCTAGGCTCCGCCTACCCCAGTCATTCGACCGACGTTAAGGAGGAATATTTGCATAGGAGAAACCATATGATACCGTGGTGACTGTAGTTAAAGAAAATAAATTATCAGACCTGATTAAAAAAACCAGGGCGGGCCGTGGACCGGACACACCGTTGGAGAAAGTAATTTATCAGGTAAACATAAATTCTGTTTTCTCCAACATAGGTGTGTCCGGTCCACGGCGTCATCCTTACTTGTGGGAACCAATACCAAAGCTTTAGGACACGGATGAAGGGAGGGAGCAAATCAGGTCACCTAAATGGAAGGCACCACGGCTTGCAAAACCTTTCTCCCAAAAATAGCCTCAGAAGAAGCAAAAGTATCAAACTTGTAAAATTTGGTAAAAGTGTGCAGTGAAGACCAAGTCGCTGCCCTACATATCTGATCAACAGAAGCCTCGTTCTTAAAGGCCCATGTGGAAGCCACAGCCCTAGTGGAATGAGCTGTGATTCTTTCGGGAGGCTGCCGTCCGGCAGTCTCGTAAGCCAATCTGATGATGCTTTTAATCCAAAAAGAGAGAGAGGTAGAAGTTGCTTTTTGACCTCTCCTTTTACCAGAATAAACAACAAACAAGGAAGATGTTTGTCTAAAATCCTTTGTAGCATCTAAATAGAATTTTAGAGCGCGAACAACATCCAAATTGTGCAACAAACGTTCCTTCTTTGAAACTGGTTTCGGACACAGAGAAGGTACGATAATCTCCTGGTTAATGTTTTTGTTAGAAACAACTTTTGGAAGAAAACCAGGCTTAGTACGTAAAACCACCTTATCTGCATGGAACACCAGATAAGGAGGAGAACACTGCAGAGCAGATAATTCTGAAACTCTTCTAGCAGAAGAGATTGCAACTAAAAACAAAACTTTCCAAGATAATAACTTAATATCAACGGAATGTAAGGGTTCAAACGGAACCCCCTGAAGAACTGAAAGAACTAAATTGAGACTCCAAGGAGGAGTCAAAGGTTTGTAAACAGGCTTAATTCTAACCAGAGCCTGAACAAAGGCTTGAACATCTGGCACAGCTGCCAGCTTTTTGTGAAGTAACACAGACAAGGCAGAAATCTGTCCCTTCAGGGAACTTGCAGATAATCCTTTTTCCAATCCTTCTTGAAGGAAGGATAGAATCTTAGGAATCTTAACCTTGTCCCAAGGGAATCCTTTAGATTCACACCAACAGATATATTTTTTCCAAATTTTGTGGTAAATTTTTCTAGTTACAGGCTTTCTGGCCTGAACAAGAGTATCGATAACAGAATCTGAGAACCCTCGCTTCGATAAGATCAAGCGTTCAATCTCCAAGCAGTCAGCTGGAGTGAAACCAGGTTCGGATGTTCGAACGGACCCTGAACAAGAAGGTCTCGTCTCAAAGGTAGCTTCCAAGGTGGAGCCGATGACATATTCACCAGATCTGCATACCAAGTCCTGCGTGGCCACGCAGGAGCTATCAAGATCACCGACGCCCTCTCCTGATTGATCCTGGCTACCAGCCTGGGGATGAGAGGAAACGGCGGGAACACATAAGCTAGTTTGAAGGTCCAAGGTGCTACTAGTGCATCCACTAGAGCCGCCTTGGGATCCCTGGATCTGGACCCGTAGCAAGGAACTTTGAAGTTCTGACGAGAGGCCATCAGATCCATGTCTGGAATGCCCCACAGCTGAGTGACTTGGGCAAAGATTTCCGGATGGAGTTCCCACTCCCCCGGATGCAATGTCTGACGACTCAGAAAATCCGCCTCCCAATTTTCCACTCCTGGGATGTGGATAGCGGACAGGTGGCAGGAGTGAGACTCCGCCCATAGAACGATTTTGGTCACTTCTTCCATCGCTAGAGAACTCCTTGTTCCCCCCTGATGGTTGATGTACGCAACAGTTGTCATGTTGTCTGATTGAAACCGTATGAACTTGGCCCTCGCTAGCTGAGGCCAAGCCTTGAGAGTATTGAATATCGCTCTCAGTTCCAGAATATTTATCGGTAGAAGAGATTCTTCCCGAGACCAAAGACCCTGAGCTTTCAGGGCTCCCCAGACCGCGCCCCAGCCCATCAGACTGGCGTCGGTCGTGACAATGACCCACTCTGGTCTGCGGAATGTCATCCCTTGTGACAGGTTGTCCAGGGACAGCCACCAACGGAGTGAGTCTCTGGTCCTCTGATTTACTTGTATCTTCGGAGACAAGTCTGTATAATCCCCATTCCACTGACTGAGCATGCACAGTTGTAATGGTCTTAGATGAATGCGCGCAAAAGGAACTATGTCCATTGCCGCTACCATCAACCCGATCACTTCCATGCACTGAGCTATGGAAGGAAGAGGAACGGAATGAAGTATCCGACAAGAGTCTAGAAGCTTTGTTTTTCTGGCCTCTGTCAGAAAAATCCTCATTTCTAAGGAGTCTATTATTGTTCCCAAGAAGGGAACCCTTGTTGACGGGGATAGAGAACTCTTTTCCACGTTCACTTTCCATCCGTGAGATCTGAGAAAGGCCAGGACAATGTCCGTGTGAGCCTTTGCTTGAGGAAGGGACGACGCTTGAATCAGAATGTCGTCCAAGTAAGGTACTACAGCAATGCCCCTTGGTCTTAGCACAGCTAGAAGGGACCCTAGTACCTTTGTGAAAATCCTTGGAGCAGTGGCTAATCCGAAAGGAAGCGCCACGAACTGGTAATGTTTGTCCAGGAATGCGAACCTTAGGAACCGATGATGTTCCTTGTGGATAGGAATATGTAGATACGCATCCTTTAAATCCACCGTGGTCATGAATTGACCTTCCTGGATGGAAGGAAGAATAGTTCGAATGGTTTCCATCTTGAACGATGGAACCTTGAGAAACTTGTTTAAGATCTTGAGATCTAAGATTGGTCTGAACGTTCCCTCTTTTTTGGGAACTATGAACAGATTGGAGTAGAACCCCATCCCTTGTTCTCTCAATGGAACAGGATGAATCACTCCCATTTTTAACAGGTCTTCTACACAATGTAAGAATGCCTGTCTTTTTATGTGGTCTGAAGACCTGTGGAACCTCCCCCTTGGGGGAAGTCCCTTGAATTCCAGAAGATAACCTTGGGAGACTATTTCTAGCGCCCAAGGATCCAGAACATCTCTTGCCCAAGCCTGAGCGAAGAGAGAGAGTCTGCCCCCCACCAGATCCGGTCCCGGATCGGGGGCCAACTTTTCATGCAGTCTTGGTAGCAGTGGCAGGTTTCTTGGCCTGCTTTCCCTTGTTCCAGCCTTGCATTGGTCTCCAAGCTGGCTTGGCTTGAGAAGTATTACCCTCTTGCTTAGAGGACGTAGCACCTCGGGCTGGTCCGTTTCTACGAAAGGGACGAAAAGTAGGTTTATTTTTTGCCTTGAAAGGCCGATCCTGAGGAAGGGCGTGGCCCTTACCCCCAGTGATATCAGAGATAATCTCTTTCAAGTCAGGGCCAAACAGCGTTTTCCCCTTGAAAGGAATGTTAAGTAGCTTGTTCTTGGAAGACGCATCAGCCGACCAAGATTTCAACCAAAGCGCTCTGCGCGCCACAATAGCAAACCCAGAATTCTTAGCCGCTAACCTAGCCAATTGCAAAGTGGCGTCTAGGGTGAAAGAATTAGCCAATTTGAGAGCATTGATTCTGTCCATAATCTCCTCATAAGGAGGAGAATCACTATCGACCGCCTTTATCAGCTCATCGAACCAGAAACATGCGGCTGTAGCGACAGGGACAATGCATGCAATTGGTTGTAGAAGGTAACCCTGCTGAACAAACATCTTTTTAAGCAAACCTTCTAATTTTTTATCCATAGGATCTTTGAAAGCACAACTATCCTCTATGGGTATAGTGGTGCGTTTGTTTAAAGTGGAAACCGCCCCCTCGACCTTGGGGACTGTCTGCCATAAGTCCTTTCTAGGGTCGACCAAAGGAAACAATTTTTTAAATATGGGGGGAGGGACGAAAGGAATACCGGGCCTTTCCCATTCTTTATTAACAATGTCCGCCACCCGCTTGGGTATAGGAAAAGCTTCTGGGAGCCCCGGCACCTCTAGGAACTTGTCCATTTTACATAGTTTCTCTGGGATGACCAACTTGTCACAATCATCCAGAGTGGATAATACCTCCTTAAGCAGAATGCGGAGATGTTCCAACTTAAATTTAAATGCAATCACATCAGGTTCAGCCTGTTGAGAAATGTTCCCTGAATCAGTAATTTCTCCCTCAGACAAAACTTCCCTGGCCCCATCAGACTGGGTTAGGGGCCCTTCAGAGATATTAGTATCAGCGTTGCCATGCTCTTCAGTATCTAAAACAGAGCAGCCGCGCTTACGCTGACAAGTGTTCATTTGGGCTAAAATGTTTTTGACAGAATTATCCATTACAGCCGTTAATTGTTGCATAGTAAGGAGTATTGGCGCGCTAGATGTACTAGGGGCCTCCTGAGTGGGCAAGACTCGTGTAGACGAAGGAGGGAATGATGCAGTACCATGCTTACTCCCCTCACTTGAGGAATCATCTTGGGCATCATTGTCATTATCACATAAATCACATTTATTTAAATGAATAGGAATTCTGGCTTCCCCACATTCAGAACACAGTCTATCTGGTAGTTCAGACATGTTAAACAGGCATAAACTTGATAACAAAGTACAAAAAACGTTTTAAAATAAAACCGTTACTGTCACTTTAAATTTTAAACTGAACACACTTTATTACTGCAATTGTGAAAAAACATGAAGGAATTGTGCAAAATTCACCAAATTTTCACCACAGTGTCTTAAAGCCTTAAAAGTATTGCACACCAAATTTGGAAGCTTTAACCCTTAAAATAACGGAACCGGAGCCGTTTTAAACTTTAACCCCTTTACAGTCCCTGGTATCTGCTTTGCTGAGACCCAACCAAGCCCAAAGGGGAATACGATACCAAATGACGCCTTCAGAAAGTCTTTTCTAAGTGTCAGAGCTCCTCTCACATGCGACTGCATGCCATGCCTCTCAAAAACAAGTGCGCCACACCGGCGCGAAAATGAGGCTCTGCTTATGCTTTGGGAAAGCCCCTAAGGTATAAGGTGTCTAATACAGTGCCTGCCGATATTATTATATCAAAATACCCAGATAAAATGATTCCTCAAGGCTAAATATGTGTTAATAATGAATCGATTTAGCCCAAAAAAAGTCTACAGTCTTAATAAGCCCTTGTGAAGCCCTTATTTACGATCGTAATAAACATGGCTTACCGGATCCCATAGGGAAAATGACAGCTTCCAGCATTACATCGTCTTGTTAGAATGTGTCATACCTCAAGCAGCAAGAGACTGCATACTGTTCCCCCAACTGAAGTTAATTGCTCTCAACAGTCCTGTGTGGAACAGCCATGGATTTTAGTTACGGTTGCTAAAATCATTTTCCTCATACAAACAGAAATCTTCATCTCTTTTCTGTTTCTGAGTAAATAGTACATACCAGCACTATTTCAAAATAACAAACTCTTGATTGAATAATAAAAACTACAGTTAAACACTAAAAAACTCTAAGCCATCTCCGTGGAGATGTTGCCTGTACAACGGCAAAGAGAATGACTGGGGTAGGCGGAGCCTAGGAGGGATCATGTGACCAGCTTTGCTGGGCTCTTTGCCATTTCCTGTTGGGGAGGAGAATATCCCACAAGTAAGGATGACGCCGTGGACCGGACACACCTATGTTGGAGAAAGAATAGACAGAGCAGAAATCTGTCATTTTAGTGAACTAGCGGATAAGCCCTTTTCTAAACCCTCTTGTAGAAAAGACAATATCCTAGGAATCCTAACCTTACTCCATGAGTAACTCTTTGATTCACACCAATATAAATATTTACGCCATATCTTATGGTAAATTTTTCTGGTAACAGGTTTCCGAGCCTGTATTAATGTATCAATAACCGAATCCGAAAACCCACGCTTTGATAGAATCAAGCGTTCAATTTCCAAGCAGTCAGCCTCAGAGAAATTAGGTTTGGATGGTTGAAAGGACCCTGAATTAGAAGGTCCTGCCTCAGGGGTAGAGACCATGGTGGACAGGACGACATGTCCACTAGGTCTGCATACCAGGTCCTGCGTGGCCATGCAGGCGCTATCAGAATCACCGATGCTCTCTCTTGTTTGATCCTGGCAATCAGTCGAGGTAGCAACGGAAAAGGTGGAAACACATAAGCTATGTTGAAAACCCAAGGGGCTGCTAGTGCATCTACCAGCACCGCTCCCGGGTCCCTGGACCTGGATCTGTAACAAGGAAGCTTGGCATTCTGGCGAGATGCCATGAGATCCAGATCCGGTTTGCCCCAACGATGAATCAGTTGGGCAAATACCTCCGGGTGAAGTTCCCACTACCCCGGATGAAAAGTCTGGCGACTTAAAAAATCCGCCTCCCAGTTCTCCACGCCTGGGATGTAGATCGCTGACAGGTGGCAAGAGTGAGACTCTGCCCAGCGAATTATCTTCGAGACTTCCAACATCGCTAGGGAACTCCTGGTTCCCCCTTGATGATTGATGTAAGCCACAGTCGTGATGTTGTCCGACTGAAATCTGATGAACCTCAGTGTTGCCAACTGAGGCCAAGCTAGAAGAGCATTGAATATAGCTCTTAATTCTAGAATGTTTATTGGGAGGAGTTTCTCCTCCTGAGTCCACGATCCCTGAGCCTTCAGGGAGTTCCAGACTGCTCCCCAGCCTAGTAGGCTGGCATCTGTTGTTACAATCGTCCAATCTGGTCTGCGAAAAGTCATTCCTTTGGACAGATGAACCCGTGACAACCACCAGAGAAGAGAATCTCTGGTCTCCTGGTCCAGATTTAGTAAAGGGGACAGATCTGAGTAATCCCCATTCCATTGACTTAGCATGCATAGTTGCAGCGGTCTGAGATGTAGGCGCACAAATGGCACTATGTCCATTGCCGTGACCATTAAGCCGATTACTTCCATGCACTGAGCTACTGATGGGCTTGGAATGGAGTGAAGGACACGGCAAGCATTGAGAAACTTTGATAACCTGGACTCCGTCAGGTAAATCTTCATCTCTACAGAATCTATAAGAGTCCCTAGAAAAGGGACCCTTGCGAGTGGTAACAGAGAACTCTTTTCCACGTTCACTTTCCACCCATGCGATCTCAGAAATGCTAGAACTATCTCTGTATGAGACTTTGTATTTTGAAAACTTGACGCTTGTATCAGAATGTCGTCTAGGTACGGAGCCACCGCTATGCCTCGTGGTCTTAGTACCGCCAGAAGAGAGCCCAGAACCTTTGTAAAAATTCTCGGGGCCGTAGCTAACCCGAAGGGAAGCGCTACAAGCTGGTAATGCCTGTCTAGAAAGGCAAACCTTAGGTACCGATAATGATCTTTGTGAATCGGTATGTGAAGGTAGGCATCCTTTAAATCCACTGTGGTCATATATTGACCCCCTTGGATCATGGGTAGGATGGTCCGAATGGTTTCCATCTTGAACGATGGAACCCTTAGGAATTTGTTTAAGATTTTTAAATCTAAGATTGGTCTGAAGGTTCCCTCTTTCTTGGGAACCACAAACAGATTTGAATAAAACCCTTGCCCCTGTTCCGTCCGCGGAACTGGGTGGATCACTCCCATCACTAAGAGGTCTTGTACACATTGTAGAAATGCCTCTTTCTTTACTAGGTTTGTTGATAACCTTGACAGATGAAACCTCCCTTGTGGAGGAGAAGTTTTGAAATCCAGAAGGTATCCCTGAGATATAATCTCCAACGTCCAGGGATCCTGTACATCTCTTGCCCAAGCCTGGGCGAAGAGAGAGTCTGCCCCTCACTAGATCCGTCTCCGGAAAGGGGGCCCTGACTTCATGCTGTCTTAGGGGCGGAAGTAGGCTTTCTGGCCTGCTTGCCCTTGTTCCATGACTGGTTGCCTTTCCAACCCTGTCTGTAACGAGCAGTAGTTCCTTCCTGTTTTGGAGCGGAGGAAGTTGATGCTGCTCCTGCCTTGAAATTATGAAAGGCACGAAAATTAGACTGTTTGGCCTTCGATTTGGCCCTGTCCTGAGGAAGGGTGTGGCCCTTACCTCCAGTAATGTCAGCAATAATTTCCTTCAAGCCGGGCCCGAATAAGGTCTGCCCTTTGAAAGGAATGTTTAGTAATTTAGACTTAGAAGTTACATCTGCTGACCAGGATTTAAGCCAAAGCGCTCTGCGCGCCTGTATGGCGAATCCGGAATTTTTAGCCGTAAGTTTGGTTAAATGCACTACGGCATCCGAAACAAATGCATTAGCCAGCTTAAGGGTTCTAATCTTGCTCAGAGACTCATCCAATGGTGCTGTGCGAATCGCCTCCTCCAGAGACTCAAACCAGAATGCCGCTGCAGCAGTGACAGGCGCAATGCATGCAAGAGGCTGTAATATAAAACCTTGTTGAACAAACATTTTCTTAAGATAACCCTCTAATTTTTTATCCATTGGATCTGAGAAAGCACAGCTATCCTCCACCGGGATAGTGGTACGCTTGGCTAAAGTAGAAACTGCTCCCTCCACCTTAGGGACCGTCTGCCATAAGTCTCGTGTGGTGGCGTCTATAGGGAACATTTTTCTAAATATCGGAGGAGGGGAAAAAGGCACACCGGGTCTATCCCACTCCTTACTAATAATCTCTGTAAGCCTCTTTGGTATAGGAAAAACGTCAGTACACACCGGCACCGCGTAGTATTTATCCAGCTTACATAATTTCTCTGGGATTGCCACCATGTCACAATCATTCAGAGCCGCTAACACCTCCCCTAGCAACACGCGGAGGTTCTCAAGCTTAAATTTAAAATTTGAAATTTCTGAATCCGAGCGGGAGACGAAGGTACTGACACGTGAGGAGAGTTAGACGGCATAACTGCCCCCTCGTTGTCTGGTGATAATTTTTTAATCGGTACAGATTGATTTTTCAAAGTAACATCAATACAATTGGTACACATATTTCTATTGGGCTCCACAACGGCTTTTAAACATAATGAACAAGCAGTTTCCTCTGTATCAGACATGTTTAAACAGACTAGCAATGAAGCTAGCAAGCTTGGAAAATACTTTCAATAAGTTTGCAAGCAATATAAAAAACGCTGCAGCGCTTTTAAAAAACACAGTTGAGTAACAAAGAACTAATTTCAGTTATAGTCAACAATTCTTTAAATGTATTAATTAGCAGAGGATTGCACCCATTAGCAACAGGATGATTAACCCCTCAGTACCCAAAAAAACGGATTTCAAATTAATAAACGTTTTTATCACAGTCTAACATACTGTCACAGGTCTGCTGTGACTGATTACCTCCCTCAAAAACGAATTTTGAAGACCCCTGAGCTCTCTAGAGACGTCTTGGATCAAGGAGGAATAAGCAGGAAGACTGTGCTAGAATTTTAACTGCGCAACAAGGCGCTAAAAAGAGGCCCCTCCCGCTCATTTACAACAGTGGGAGACCCGATATAACGGTTTCTATGCAGAAATATACGTTAGCCATGTGGAAAAAAAGAGAAAAAATTCATGCCCAAAAGGATTTATCACCAAAGTACCTCACAAAACGAATAACATGCCAGTAAACGTTTTGAAAATAAACTTCTTTAAATGTCATGCAAAGTTATCACTAAGCCTGCAACCAGTCGCTACCACTGCAGATAAGGCTTAAGCACTATTTCAGCATTAACAGTATTTTCTCAGTCAAATTCTAGTCCCTAGAAAATAACTCTACTGTGCATACATTTATCAGCCTGATACCAGTCACTACTACTGCATTTAAGGCTGTACTTACATCATACGGGTAACAGCAGTATTTTCTTAGTCAATTCCATTCCCAGAAAATATTGTACTGCACATACCTCATTTGCGGGGGACCCCGCATGCTATTCCCATGTTCTGAAGTTACCCCACTCCTCAGAATGTCGAGAACAGCCAGTGGATCTTAGTTACGCCTGCTAAGATCATAGAAAACGCAGGCAGTTTCTTCTTCCAAATACTGCCTGAGATAGAAAAACAGCACACTCCGGTGCCATTTAAAAACAACAAACTTTTGATTGAAGAATAATTAAGTAAAAACTCCAACTCCTCCCGCGACCTCCTTCTTTGTTGAGGGTTGCAAGAGAATGACTGGATATGACATGTGAGGGGAGGAGCTATATAGCAGCTCTGCTTGGGTGATCCTCTTGCAACTTCCTGTTGGGAAGGAGAATATATCCCATAAGTAATGGATGACACGTGGACTGAACACACTTAACAAGAGAAAAATGCCAATGAACAAGCTTCTAGCAACCAGAAGCAATAAACAATGAGACTTAAATAATTTGGAGACAAAAATGACGCCCATATTTTTTAGCGCCAAAAAAGACGCCCACACTATTTGGCACCTAAATGCTTTGGCGCCAAAAATGACGCCACATCCGGTAACGCAGACATCTTTGGTGCAAAAAAACGTCAAAAAAATGACACACATACAAACAACTTCCGGTGACAAGTATGACGCCGGAAATGACTAAGAAATTTTTTGCGCCAAAAAAGTCCGCGGCAAGAATGACGCAATAAAATGAAGCATTTTCAGCCCCCGCGAGCCTAACAGCCCACAGGAAAAAAAGTCAAATTTTAAAGGTAAGAAAAATTTAATATTCAAATGCATTATCCCAAATAAAGAAACTGACTGTCTGAAATAAGGAATATTTGAACATCCTGAATCAAGGCAAATAAATGTTTAAACACATATATTTAGAACTTTATATAAAAGTGCCCAACCATAGCTTAGAGTGTCACAGAAAATAAGACTTACTTACCCCAGGACACTCATCTACATATAGTAGAAAGCCAAACCAGTACTGAAACGAGAATCAGTAGAGGTAATGGTATATATAAGAGTATATCGTCGATCTGAAAAGGGAGGTAAGAGATGAATCTCTACGACCGATAACAGAGAACCTATGAAATAGACCCCATAGAAGGAGATCATTGAATTCAAATAGGCAATACTCTCTTCACATCCCTCTGACATTCACTGCACGCTGAGAGGAAAACCGGGCTCCAGGCTGCTGCGGAGCGCATATCAACGAAGAATCTAGCACAAACTTACTTCACCACCTCCTCGGGAGGCAAAGTTTGTAAAACTGATTTGTGGGTGTGGTGAGGGGTGTATTTATAGGCATTTTAAGGTTTGGGAAACTTTGCCCCTCCTGGTAGGAATGTATATCCCATACGTCACTAGCTCATGGACTCTTGCTAATTACATGAAAGAAAATAAAACGTTTTTTCCTAACAGTGTCACCAGTAACTAATGAGCCCTTGCAAGCAAGCTGAAATTCCTGTTAAAGTATCTGAATACAGCTTACCCTTCCCTCATGGGGATATTGTCAGTCTTTTCTACATTTAACACAGTCTGTCTAGAAAAATATAGACTGAACATACCTCATATGCAGTTTAGCCTGCAAACTGTTCTCCCAACTGAAGTTTTCCAATACTCTTCAGGCCTTGTGAGAACAGCAGTGGATCTTAGTTACAAAGTGCTAAGATCATCATCCTCCTTGCAGAAATCTTCATCCCTTTTCTGCCAGAGAGTAAATAGTACACACCGATACCATTTAAAATAATAAACTTTTGCTTGAGAAGTAAAAATCTAACATATAAGTCACCACATAGCTCTTTGCCCTTCCTAGCAGTTAAGCAGGCAGAGAGAATGACTGGGGGGTGGAGCTAAGGGGGGTGCTATATAGACAGCTCTGCTGTGGGTGCTCTCTGCCACTTCCTGTAGGGAAAGAGAATATCCCACAAGTAATGAATGAATCCGTGGACTCGATACATCTTACAAGAGAAAAGCCCACAACAAATCCTTTATAAAAGCACAGGTGAGTAGAAAAAAAAAAAACATGCATGTTTGCATTGAGCGCTTCCTTAGGCCTAGACAAAGTTTCCTTCCAAAGGAAAAACAAATGTATGCTTTGCATAGCTGTTCTGAAATCCGTTTCAGGAAAGAAGACCACAAGACAGAAAGCTAAGAATTTAGGGGTTAACCAGTCATTTTTACTAAGCAGGAACACAAGATTTGAGAAGCAGTCATGCTAAACCTAGAAAAGTTTCTCTTGGACCTGGCTCAAGCAAATTACCTCCTGGTACAAAACATAAAAAAATAGAAGAAAAATAAAACGCAAGTCTGCACTCCCAAAAGAAATAAAAACGTTAAACGCAGAAAAGGGGTCAGAGTAATTTAATGCAGAGGCAAGTGCAGTGAATAGGCTCCTTAGAGCTTTGAAATAATAATAATAATAATAATAATAATAATAATAATAATAATAATAATAATAATAATAATAATAATAATAATAATAATAATAATAATAATAATAATAATAATAATAATAATAATAATAATAATAATAATAATAATAATAATAATAATAATAATAATAATAATAATAATAATAATAATAATAATAATAATAATAATAATAATAATAATAATAATAAATATATATATATATATATATATATATATATATATATATATATATATATAGTATGTTTAGCAAAAAGAGAGCACTCACCGGGACTACCACTTATACAGCATAATAAGCCTTTATATAAATTAAATAAGAGCAAGAAATAATAGAATTGGTCCACAACAAACCAGAGAAAGTTGAAAAGACGAAGAAGATGAACAGGCCCAGTTGGATTTTCGCTTAATCATGGTGAGAATTGTGTGCCATTGATGCTGTATTGCTACATTCCTGCTCTGAAAGAATTTACTGGATGCCACACAATTCTCACCCTCAGTAAGTGATAATCCAAAGGCAAGATGCCCTGATATAATATCCGCAAGGTTGGAGGCTTTAACCAGGCAGTAGTTGTGCAAGTAAACTCTGGTGTTAAAAGTTATACATATTAGGATTGCCGGTCACACGATGGAAGATTCTGACCAGATGGCGTCCATGTTTGTTAAAGTCGATACAAAATAATGGTCTTTACTAGGAATGCCACATGAAGATTGACTGCTTGTTACCAATACATGAACACTTGAAGTTGTTGATTTCCCCACTACTCCCTAATGGTGTATATAATAGAGTGTTCTCCCCATGACCTTTTTAGCAGGTGCACCACCCTGCTGATTTTACTGACCACCGCTAATAAATTAGCCAATATTAAGTCAATTTAAAAAAAAAAAAAAAAAAAATCTATTATTGCACAAATTATCATTAAATACATTTATGTTAAATTATGCAATTAATGCTATTTGAATATATTATACTGCCCCTCACCTGGCTGGCAACATTTTCTGTGGAGAACACAGCATTATATTTAATAAGAGGCATGCTTCTATTTTCATCTTCTATGGATCAGCTTATACAGAGATTTATTTTGCATTCAGTACCAAGGGAACTGTTCCAACTTTTTGTGTTACAGCTGCATTAGCACTTTGTACCTTCGGACTTATATACATACATACAAATATACACACACATTTTCCTAGCTAGCCATTTTTGCTTGCAAGCTGCTGTTTAAGGATGCGTCCTTTATAATTAACTTTATTATAATTGTACTGTTTAAATTCAGGCTGTTTAAATTTAGAGACAATACCTTAATTTTACAGTAAATATGTAAAAGTATGCAGTGTTATATTCACTGTTAATCATGTGTACACATTCATGCTAACAGCCTGTGGGCTACGTGACTTCAAATACCTACATACCTGTCAGCAGTCACTCTACCGTGCTTACCAAGCTGCAGAAGAGTTCATCCTGTGTAGTACACACTAAAACTGGATCTAAGGAACGAATATTTAACGCACCAACAGGAGGACAAGTCTCAGCAACACTTGTGGCAAGCAAGTGACAAACTCACGTGGGAGAATTACTTTTACTGCCAATGTACTCCTTTGCACCCCTCCTGTAGGACTGGACTTTAATCCCACATGTAATGGCTCATGGACTCTCACCATCTTATGAAAGAAAAGGTTATTATTCTAGTACATAAAACATTATTCTACCATTTTTAAACCAGCCGCATTTTAAAAGATAAAAATACAAACTAATAATGAAAAAGTCTATTCTGTAGCACTCCAGAACACCCTCAGTGGATATTTTGACATGCTCAACTAAACACCACACATATTCAAATACAATCTACATTAACACTATTGCTCTATAGGTTACAGCATAAAAAACAGGTAACTTGAGTAACAAGTTGAGTCTTAAAAGAAAGAGGTAATTCTCCATACAATACACTGTGTGCAGAATTATTAGGCAAATGAGTATTTTGACCACATCATCCTCTTTATGCATGTTGTCTTACTCCAAGCTGTATAGGCTTGAAAGCCTACTACCAATTAAGCATATTAGGTGATGTGCATCTCTGTAATGAGAAGGGGTGTGGTCTAATGACATCATCACCCTATATCAGGTGTGCATAATTATTAGGCAACTTCCTTTCCTTTGGCAAAATGGGTCAAAAGAAGGACTTGACAGGCTCAGAAAAGTAAAAAATAGTGAGATATCTTGCAGAGGGATGCAGCACTCTTAAAATTGCAAAGCTTCTGAAGCGTGATCATCGAACAATCAAGCGTTTCATTCAAAATAGTCAACAGGGTTGCAAGAAGCGTGTGGAAAAACCAAGGCGCAAAATAACTGCCCATGAACTGAGAAAAGTCAAGCGTGCAGCTGCCAAGATGCCACTTGCCACCAGTTTGGCCATATTTCAGAGCTGCAACATCACTTGAGTGCCCAAAAGCACAAGGTGTGCAATACTCAGAGACATGGCCAAGGTAAGAAAGGCTGAAAGACGACCACCACTGAACAAGACACACAAGCTGAAACGTCAAGACTGGGCCAAGAAATATCTCAAGACTGATTTTTCTAAGGTTTTATGGACTGATGAAATGAGAGTGAGTCTTGATGTGCCAGATGGATGGGCCAGATGGATGGGCCCGTGGCTGGATTGGTAAAGGGCAGAGAGCTCCAGTCCGACTCAGACGCCAGCAAGGTGGAGGTGGAGTACTGGTTTGGGCTGGTATCATCAAAGATGAGCTTGTGGGGCCTTTTCGGGTTGAGGATGGAGTCAAGCTCAACTCCCAGTCCTACTGCCAGTTTCTGGAAGACACCTTCTTCAAGCAGTGGTACAGGAAGAAGTCTGCATCCTTCAAGAAAAACATGATTTTCATGCAGGACAATGCTCCATCACACGCGTCCAAGTACTCCACAGCGTGGCTGGCAAGAAAGGGTATAAAAGAAGAAAATCTAATGACATGGCCTCCTTGTTCACCTGATCTGAACCCCATTGAGAACCTGTGGTCCATCATCAAATGTGAGATTTACAAGGAGGGAAAACAGTACACCTCTCTGAACAGTGTCTGGGAGGCTGTGGTTGCTGCTGCACGCAATGTTGATGGTGAACAGATCAAAACACTGACAGAATCCATGGATGGCAGGCTTTTGAGTGTCCTTGCAAAGAAAGGTGGCTATATTGGTCACTGATTTGTTTTTGTTTTGTTTTTGAATGTCAGAAATGTATATTTGTGAATGTTGAGATGTTATATTGGTTTCACTGGTAAAAATAAATAATTGAAATGGGTATTTGTTTTTTGTTAAGTTGCCTAATAATTATGCACAGTAATAGTCACCTGCACACACAGATATCCCCCTAAAATAGCTATAACTAAAAACAAACTAAAAACTACTTCCAAAAATATTCAGCTTTGATATTAATTAGTTTTTTGGGTTCATTGAGAACATGGTTGTTGTTCAATAATAAAATTAATCCTCAAAAATACAACTTGCCTAATAATTCTGCACTCCCTGTATGTCCAATCAGTGTGGACCACCAAGGACAGTTCCTGGTGTCAACCCCTTTGTCAGTGAAAGTCAGCTAGTCATGCACCAAAAGCCATACTCCAACCAGAAGCCAAGCATCAGCAAGTTTTGTCTTTAAAAGGGGGCTTCCTTTGCTATACAGCACCAAGGAAAACAAAATTTATGCTTACCAGATCATTTATTTTCTTTCCTGGCCTGGAGAGTCCACGATTCCATCCATTACTGTTGGGAAACCAATAACCAAGTCAGAGGCGGACCTAAACTGAAGGCACCACCGCTTGAAGTACTTTTCTCCCAAAGGACGCCTCAACTGAGGCAAAAACATCAAAATTGTAAAATTGAGAAAAAGTATGCAAAGAGGACCAAGTAGCCGCCTTACAGATATGTTCCATGAATATGAACCAGCAGAGACAAGGAAGTAGATACTCCAAAAACAGAATTTATGCTTACCTGATCAATTTCTTTCTCTTGCGATGTATCGAGTCCACGGATTCATCCATACTTGTGGGATATTCTCCTTCCTAAGTGGCAAAGAGAGCACCCACAGCAGAGCTGTCTATATAGCTCCTCCCTTAGCTCCACCCCCCAGTCATTCGACCGAAGGCTAGGAAGAAAAAGGAGAAACTATAGGGTGCAGAGGTGACTGAAGTTTTTTAAATAAAAATATACTACCTGTTTTAAACAGACAGGGCGGGCCGTGGACTCGATACATCGCAAGAGAAAGAAATTTATCAGGTAAGCATAAATTCTGTTTTCTCTTGCAAGATGTATCGAGTCTACAGATTCATCCATACTTGTGGGATAGCAATACCAAAGCTTTAAGACACGGATGAAGGGAGGGACAAGACAGGTACCTTAAACTGAAGGCACCACTGCTTGTAGAACCTTTCCCCCAAAAATAGCCTCCGAAGAAGCAACAGTATCGAATTTGTAAAATTTGGAAAAAGTGTAAAGCGAAGACCAAGTCGCAGCCTTACAATTAAAAGCCCATGTGGAAGCCACTGCTCTAGTAGAATGAGCAGTAATCCTTTCAGGAGGCTGCTGGCCAGCAGTCTCATAAGCCAAACGGATGATGCTTTTCAGCCAAAAAGAAAGAGGTAGCCGTAGCCTTTTGACCTCTCCGCTTACCAGAATAAACCACAAACAATGAATTTGTTTGACGGAAATCTTTAGTTGCTTGTAAGTAGAACTTTAAAGCACGAACCACATCAAGATTGTGCAACAGACGTTCCTTCTTTGAAGAAGGATTAGGACACAGTGAAGGAACAACAATTTCCTGATTGATATTCCCATTAGAAACAACCTTAGGAAGGAATCCAGGTTTGGTACGCAAAACCACCTTATCTGCATGGAAAACAAGATAAGGTGAGTCACACTGTAAAGCAGATAACTCAAACTCTTTGAGCCAAAGAGATGGCTACTAAAAACAGAACTTTCCAAGATAGAAGTTTAATATCTAGTATGGAATGCATAGGTTCAAACGGAACCCCTTGAAGAACTTTAAGAACTAAGTTTAGGCTCCATGGCGGAGCAATAGGTTTGGATACAGGCTTGATTCTGACTAAAGCCTGACTAAACGCTTTAACGTCTGGGATATCTGCCAGACGCTTGTGTAAAAGAATAGACAAAGCAGAAATCTGTCCTTTTAAGGAGCTAGCTGATAATCCCTTCTCCAATCCTTCTTGGAGAAAAGACAATATTCTAGGAATCCTAATTTTACTCCATGAGTAACCCTTGGATTCACACCAATAAAGATATTTGCGCCAAATCTTATGATTTTCCTGGTGACAGGCTTTCTAGCTTGAATCAGGGTATCAATGACCGACTCAGAGAAACCACGCTTTGATAAAATCAGGCGTTCAATCTCCAAGCAGTCAGACGCAGAGAAATTAGATTTGGATGCTTGAATGGATCTTGGATTAGAAGGTCCTGCCTCATTGGCAGAGTCCACGGTGGAACAGATGACATGTCCACTAGGTCTGCATACCAAGTCCTGCGTGGCCACGCAGGTGCTATCAGAATCACTGAAGCTCTCTCCTGCTTGATTCTGGCAACCAGACGTGGGAGGAGAGGAAACAGTGGAAATACATAGGCCAGATTGAAGGACCAGGGCACTGCTAGAGCATCTATCAGTACCGCCTGGGGATCCCGGGACCTGGACCCATAACAAAGAAGCTTGGCGTTCTGACGGGACACCATCAGATCCAATTCTTGTGTGCCCCATAGCTGAGTCAGCTGGGCAAATACTTGCGGGTGGAGCTCCCACTCCCCCGGATGAAAAGTCTGACTACTTAGGAAATCCGCCTCCCAGTTCTCTACCCCTGGGATATGGATAGCTGAAAGATGGCAAGAGTGAGTCTCCGCCCATCGGATTTTTTTTTTTTTTTTTATATATTTATTTTTTATTAAGTTATATGCATGAAATACAACAAAACATTTTTCCAACAATAAAGGTTAGCATGTTGCAATTACACAGTGTTCAGGCCATAGAGGTACAAAGAAAACCTCCCATGCACCAAAATTCAAGCAGCCAGTCCATGTGAGATTTAGT
This sequence comes from Bombina bombina, assembly GCF_027579735.1. Classification (NCBI taxonomy): domain Eukaryota; kingdom Metazoa; phylum Chordata; class Amphibia; order Anura; family Bombinatoridae; genus Bombina; species Bombina bombina. The sequence continues at coordinate 392,832,471 of NC_069502.1, read as the reverse complement.
CTATTCATCTGGGCTAATGTCTTTGGCAAACCAAGAGAATATAACTCCATTAAATCGCTTATCTTTGTTTGCTTATGCTCTTGAGTGCAGGACCTTTGCATGAAAGTGCTACATCAATCAGGGTGCATATGACAAGGCCTCTATTTAACCAAGCCACTACGCATCAATACTAAACTTAATTTGAAACAGAAGAAAAAGGGAAAAAACCAAAAAGAAAAATAATAAAAACAAAAAAAAAACAAAGACATCAACATAATAGGTTACATTATTAAAAGGAGTGACTCATGCGCTCGGGTGTCAGAGATGTTGCTACCCTATAGCTAAGTTAACGCTTTTTGGGAAGTAGCGTGTTCCTGCTATAAGAGGCTATTATGTTGCATATATGGCTGAGACCATTCATGTCAATCTTACTTGGGCTTATATTTATATGACTCCCATAGAAGTAGCATATCTTCAAAAAAGGCCAATCCTCCTACCTGGAGATAATGAAATCTTTCTAACACTAAATCTGAGCTGACCAATTTCTCCCAGTCACCAATAGTAGGAATTTTGGTAGTCTTCCAACATCTGGGTATCATTTGTCTTGCCACGTTTAACATAATATTAAACAGCTGTTTGCGAATTTTGCATGTTATGGGAGGATCATTGTGGAGAAGTGCTAATTCTATGCTCGGGTTAATTTGTGTGTGTAAGACCGTATTAATTTCTTGAAAGATTGCTGACCAAAAATTTCTGATGGGCTCACAGTCCCACCAGATATGTGTCATATGTCCTGGTAGGCCGCAACCCCTCCAACAGGCGTCTGAACTCGCTCTGAAAATGCGCTTAATTTTGGCTGGGGTCATGTACCACCGCATACAGACTTTAATATTTGTCTCTTTTGCTCTTGCAGAATGAGCTGAGTGCGATAGATTCTCAAATCTTGACTGCCAATCTTTAGTAAGTGTAGTCGTTTCTAGCTCTTTATCCCACCCTGCGGTGTATGAAGGTAGATTCGGAAATCTATTCTCCAATACCATCTTGTATAGCGTAGAAACCGATCTGAGACCTTTTAAATCACTCAAGCATGCTTGCTCGAATTTTGTCAAAGGTCGCATAAAGTCTGCTTTACTTTTATGTGTGAGTAGAAAATGTCTCGCCTGAAGGTAATTAAACCAGGAGGCAAAAAAAGGTATTGATAATGAGTCAATTTGTTGTTTGGATTTTACCTTGTTGTTTTCTAATAAAGTGTGAATTTGTACTGGGGAAGTTAGGGTGTCATGTATACCCTTCTCCTGTGTAAATCCCGGAGGGAACTCTGGATTAAGTAATAAGTTTGTAAGTGGGGAATATTTTGAAGAAATTTTTGGGTACGCCTTAAGGACATGTAACCAGTCTCTCCATGTCTCGTTAGACGTGGAGGACTGGGAGATAGTAGAATTCCCCAGTGCCTGAATATTCCAACATTTGTTTCCTAAGTGGGTTGTGCCTGCCATATTTGTTTCTATTTGTACCCACCCCTTAGATCTATCTCCCTCATAACCGCACCACTCTAAGACACGCTGAAGAGACATTGCAAGTTTATATGAGTTAAGGTGTGGGACCCCCAGACCGCCTTGCTCAGGAACTTTATAAATCGTGCTTTTATTAATACGTGGTGGTCTACGTCTCCAAATATAATCATTCAATATTTTTTGCAAGATATCTACTTCCCTGGAGATGTGCTGGACCGGTACGGTCTGTAGGATGTACAATGCTTTAGGTAGTAGTACCATCTTAGCTGCTTGGATTCTACCCATCCACGTAATATTTTTTAGAAGCCAAGAAGAGGTTAGGGATTGAAACTCATTAATTAGTTCCCCATAGTTGTGTTTGCGTGTTGATTGACTGTTTGGAGTCAGAAAGACTCCCAGATATTTAAGACGGTTGAGTTGTACTTTTAAGGGGCAGAGTGCTCTGATGTCCTCTAGTGTCTGTTGGGGAATCTTAATCGGTAAGAATTCTGACTTTGTCATGTTAACCAAAAAATTGGATACCCTGCCAAAAGAGGAAAGCTCAGTCATTGCATATGTGATAGATCTAAGTGGGTCAGTTATCGTCAGTAGGAGGTCGTCTGCGTAAATTGCCATTTTATGTTGTCTAGTGCCTGCTATGATTCCCTTGATGTGCGGATTCTCTCTAATTCTAATTGCAAGTGGTTCAAGTGATAAAATAAATAACAATGGGGATAATGGGCAGCCCTGTCTCGACCCGTTTCTGATTTCAAAGGACTCAGAAAGCGTCCCATTTACTCTCACCTGTGCTGTTGGATTAGAGTATAGGGCCATAATTCTTTGGATAAACTGGTCTGGGAAATTAAATCTACTAAGAGTCGCTCGTAAATAGGTCCAGTCAAGTCTGTCGAATGCCTTTTCGGCGTCAGTGGAGAGGAAAAGGGCTGGTATGTTAGTTGTGGAAACAAGGTCTATGAGATTAAGTACTTTCACAGTGTTGTCTCTCGCCTCTCTGTTAGGTACGAAGCCTGCCTGATCTTGATGGATTAGTTCTGGGAGAAATTGATTTATGCGAGAGGCCAAAATTTTTGCATAAAGTTTCAAGTCTGTGTTGAGCAGGGATATTGGTCTAAAGTTGGCGGGGACATCAGGCACCCTGCCCGGTTTTTCTAAAACTGAGATATGTGCTTGCAACATAGTATCGGGGAATTCATGACCTTCTGCTATGTGATTGAATAAAGAGGTTAAGTGTGGGGCAAGATATTTTGAAAAGGTTTTATAATACAGGCCCGAGAAACCATCCGGGCCCGGCGCTTTGCTAGCTTTCAGGGTACGTATAGCATCTAATACTTCTTTAATGGTAAAGGGTTGGTTCAGGGTCTCTCTTTGCTCGCTACTCAGTTGTGGTATTTGTATATTAGAAAGGTATTGGTGGCAAGTGTGACTATGAGTGGAGTCGTCCCTGCCTGGGAATAAGTTGTAAAGTTTATGATAAAAAGATTTAAAAACTTCGGCTATTTTATGAGTGTCTTCTGACCGTTTTCCTGACTCATTTTTAATGGAGTGTATATATGTTTTTTGTCGTCTATGCTTTAAAGCTCTTGCTAGCCATTTCCCCGCCTTGTTTCCCTCCCTATAGAATGTCTGTTGGAAGGACAATAATTGTCTTTGAGCATCTAACTGGAGGAAATTGTTTAATTGTGCACGCTTTAAGTTAAGGTTTTCCAAGACAAGGTTGTTGTCAGGGGACTGTTTATGCAAGTAGTCTAAATCTGCAATTTCTTTGGCCAAAGTGGTGCATTCTTCCCTCCTCTTTCTCGTTGTGTATGCTTTAAGTTTAATGAGTTCTCCCCTGATTGTACTCTTGTGTGCCTCCCATATTGTTGTTAAGGGTATATCTGGTGTGTTGTTAATTGTAAAATATGATTTAATGTGTTTAGCTAGTCTCTTTACTTGTTGTTTCCCCTTGAGAAGTGACTCGTCTAATCTCCACTGATACTGTCTAAGCGGAGCTGAGGGCCAAGCTATTTCACATAATGCCAGTGAATGGTCTGACCAGGTGGTATGTTTGATCTCAGCTGTTTTTAAATATGAAAGAGTTAAGTGATCTACGAAAATGTAATCCAATCTGGAACAACAACTATTGGGAATCGAGAAGAAAGTGAAGTCTTTTTTTTGGGGATTGAGACATCTCCATGAGTCATGCACCCCAAGCAATTTAAAATTTTTCCAAATGCTTTGCAAGTTCGGAATTTTTTGTCTAGTTGTGGGGTTAGAGCAGTCGATCTGGGGGTCTAACGGGACATTAAGGTCGCCTGCTATGATTAAGGAACCTTTAGTCTGAGCTAAAATAGAGTTGGTGGTTGTATTAATAAATTTGCTCTGGCGTCTATTGGGTGCATATAAGTTCACCAATGTGATGGGCTTGCCAAAAAGAAGACCCGTTACACATATGTACCTGCCCTCTTTGTCCTGTTCTACATGTATTTTGCTAAAAGCAAGTGACTTATGAATCAGAATGCTGACACCATTAATTTTCTTGGCTGGGTGAGAGCTGTGAAAGTGCTGTGGGTAGTTAGATGAAAAGAATTTGGGAATTTGTTTAGTTTTAAAGTGTGTCTCCTGTAGCATGAGAATCTGGCCCCCTTTCTTGTGAAGATCCAAAAGTGCCATCCTACGTTTATTCGGGCAATTTAGCCCTTTTGTATTTTGTGATATAATTGTGAAAGTCTGTGACGTTTGTCTATTCATTGTACCTACTTTTGTACTGTATGACTCTGAATTTAGATAGTGTCCTTACATACTTCCCTCTGAAACACTCCGAGCACACTTGGTTATGCACAAACATTATTGTAGTAACCTTAAAAAAAGAAAAAATTATAAAAAAGTAAGTAACCAAACATTTTGCCCCTTTCCTAGTCGAAAGGGTACAATACATTAACTTAACTATAGGAGAGAATATCTCCCAACTGGCTGAGAGTAAAAAGTTGTACAGCTATCCCATTTTAACAGGGAAATGGAAATACAAAAGTAAGATAAACAAAACTGGATTATATAATAAATTGAATTATACCAACCTAACGGCTTCTGAAATGAAAAAAAAGGCATTAACAGGGAACCTGAGAAACATTTCTATTAGCTTAACATATTGCTAGCAAGTAAAAGTCTCTAGTCTCTCAAGTTCCTATTTGGAACATTACCAAGACTGCCTATGCAGCACATATTGTCTCTTATCACAAGAAAGTCTTTCGCAATTATTTCCTGGAAAAGAAGAACATGTATGGTAGCATAACAATATTACTGTAAAACCAAGCATAAATAAAAGGATACAGCTTAACCCGCTCAGGGTCCATCTTTCTCTTGCAGGCTATTTTGAATGCCCGTGTTCAATCTGCGTGTTCTTCTCTGCTGTGCTTGCTGCCACTCCTGCCTCCGAGGTAGTGGGTTATTACTGAGTCCCGGTTTGAGTTGGTTTTGTGCCTCTTCTCCCTCCTCTAACACAGGAGGAGCAACATCTAGGGCCTTGCAGATTTGCTTAACATCTCCTGGTGTAGTGCATATGAATCTCTTTCCTTGCCAGGGGATAATTAACTGGAAAGGGAATCCCCATCTGTATGGGATATTTAGTTTCCTGAGAAGCATGGTAAAAGGTTTGAGTTCTTTTCTTTTGAGAAGGGTCCTCTGCGATAGGTCTGTATAAAATTGAAGATCGGCATTTTCGTACCTGACAGGTTGTTTTTCACGGGCTAGCTTCATAAGCTCTTCTTTGACCTGATAATTTGTTATTCGTACAATTATGTCCCTGGGTGGTTGTGTATCTAGTGGTTTAGGGCGGAGTGCCCTATGGGCTCTATCTATCTCAATCTTTATTGGGGGATCTGTTTGCTTCAGAGAGTTAAAGAGATGTTGTAAGTATTGCTCTAGGCCCGATGGCGGTATGGATTCGGGGACACCTCTAATTCTGATGTTTTGCCTTCTGCTTCTATTTTCAGCATCATCAATTTTTTCTTCCAGTCCCAGTATGACTTCATTCTGTTTGTGAATGGTGGTGTGTAGAGCAGATATTGCCGTAGAGTGAGTATCTTGGGTAGTTTCCACTGCCTCCACTCTGTGCCCTATTTCAGATATTTCTTTCTTTAGGTCGTTGATTTCCTCTTTGATACATTGCTTAACTTGCAGAACTAAAGCAGAGAAATCCTTTTTCGAAGGGAGAGACTCAAATAGAGCTTTAGGCACTGTGATGGTGTCTGTCACAGTTTCAGAGTCCGAGTCTGAGGATGAATATGCTGCAGCAGAATCTTGGTCTTCATTGGGGTTTAAACTTGTAGATTTGGCCTCTACCGATTTAAAAAAATTGTTAACTGAGGGAGTAATCTGACTTCTTTGTTTTGGTACGGCCCCTTTTTTATTAATTTTTTTAGGAGACATGCTTGCCTTGGTCAATGTCCGAGTCTGTAATTTATAGATACCTTTTACACAGGTTAATAACTTGTGGGGACCCAGCACATTAATGAGTTGTACAGTGATGCTCGCCTCAAGCAAAAGCACCTTGATCTGATGTTCACAGAGCTATGTTACTTATTGTGGCTTAGGAGCTGCGGTATAAGTCACTGCCAAATGGGTATTTTTTGTGATTTAAGTCCAATGACAGGGCAGTGCTGCGTTGCGCAGTAAACAAATAAGTATGTTGAAAATCCCTTACAAACGTTAGGCTATGGTGTGGGCCTCCTCTCCAGCAGATTATAAATCAGGTTAAAAGCTTTACCCCTTGTGCTGTAAACAGTGTCGCAGATAATTTCAAAGCATAGATGCGTAGGCACAGATGATTATTCCTTCCAGCTATAGACATATAACATGGGCATAAAGAGCCCTTTGAAATCGGCCATATTAGGCTTGAGTTAAGTATTTTGCCTTAAGTGTTGCTTCATATAATACCTTTCTGACACATAGGTGGTTCTTAGCTATTGCAGATCTTTAGGCTGGTCATATAAGTCTCTCAGTTACTGATCTGAATTACCCATGTTTCATAACTCCACGTGCAGCTAGGATGTGATCTCTCACATAGATTAATGAGCCTCTGCTACGCAGTAATTAAAGCCGTTATGTGCCTCTAAACAATTGCGGTCACTGAACTCAGACTCATGTTATGGTTACTAGTCGACAGTTTTTATTTTAGACAGTGTCCTGTATTCTCACATTACCTCTCCCTCGGCTGCCGTTGTAAATATGAGCCGCGTCTGTAGTTTGCTTAAAGTTCCGGTGCGTGTAGGCCCATCCAGCCACGCTCCGTGTCTGCAGTTGTAGACAGGTTATCGAGTGTGCCCCCACCTCACATCTGACAGCCCGCTCTTCACTTGGGCTTTGCAACACCTCGGGGCTAAGTTATTCTCCCGGTTATGGCGAAATGACACTTCTCAGCCAGACAGGGCACAGGAGCCGTTTCAAGCTGCGGCCATTTCCTTGGCTGGCTAGCTCCGCCCCCCCCATCGGATTATTTTGGTTACTTCCATCATTGCTAGAGAACTCTGTGTTCCTCCTTGACGATTGATATAAGCTACAGTCGTGATGTTGTCCGACTGAAATCTGATGAATTTGGCCGCAGCCAGCTGAGGCCACGCCTGAAGCGCATTGAATATCGCCCTCAGTTCTAGAATGTTTATCGGGAGGAGAGTTTCCTCCAGAGAGCATAAGCCCTGTGCTTTCAGGGAGTTCCAGACTGCACCCCAGCCTAATATTAAGAGAAAAAGAAAAAGAAAAAAACGACGGCACTACTGGTGCTGTGTCCCTAATAGTGTTGATATCTCTTATAAATTATAAGAGAATATTTGTAATATAATCTGGGACTTAGGTGCTGTACACTAGGAGAAACAGACTGGAGGATACCAATTGCTACACGCAATTGAAAGAGTTTACTTAGATAGCACTCAACAGCTTGGATACAATACTAGCCTGTTATATCATAGGTAAAGAAGCCCTATAGAAAGGCGAGTTTAAAACTTAACTTTTAATATGAATGTTAAAAAGTGGATTCTAAAAAATTCAGTCAGTGTGAAAGTGAACGATAGTGATTCTACGGGGGGGGGGGGGGGGGATTAGTACCTCCCTATTCACAATATATTTTTAGTATAAAGACCCCGGTATGGTCTCCTAGGATTGTACCCTTAGTTACAAACTGATTATACAAATGTACCGTATTTTTCACTTAGTTTATGGTATATACCCCATTACAATAAGACAACCCCTGTTGTTGCTCTTTGTCTAAGTCTGGGGGTATCTGTGATAATGTTATCCCACCGTTTAGGTTATACAGTACGCTTCCCTGTGGCAATTGGATTAGAAATAATTGTCGCCTGTTGTGTACCTGGGTTGGGTGGGTGCCCCTACTTTTAATTGTGAGTCAATAGTTTCCTGTGAATTTCACCACTGGTCATTGCCTCTAGTAATGTTGGTAATAGTATAATACCACATTCATACAATATCAATGTTACTTGGGTAAGTAGGTAAGGACCCTGGGTTTTCCAGTGTATGTTTGGGTCTAAAAGAATCCTCATTAATTTAACAGGTATATACACAATTGGGGTGAAACCCCATATACAAACGTACCGTATTTTGCACTTAGTTTGTGATATATCCCACTATTACAATAGGAAACTATTGACTCACAATTAAAAGTAGGGGCACCCACCCAACCCAACAATCTGAAGAAATACCTCTGGGTGAAGAGACCATTCGCCCGGATGTAACGTTTGGCGACTGAGATAATCCGCTTCCCAATTGTCTATACCTGGGATATGAACCGCAGAAACTAGACAGGAGCTGGATTCCGCCCATACCAGTATTCGAGATACTTCTTTCATAGCCAGAGGACTGTGAGTCCCTCCTTGATGATTGATGTATGCCACAGTTGTGACATTGTCTGTCTGAAAACAAATGAACGATTCTCGTCGACTGAAGAGCTCTGAAAAGTGCACGGAGTTCCAAAATATTGATCGGTAATCTCACCTCCTGAGATTCCCAAACCCCTTGTGCTGTCAGAGACCCTCACACAGCTCCCCAACCTGTAAGACTTGCATCTGTTGAAAATACAGTCCAGGTCGGAAGAACAAAAGAAGCCCCCTGAACTAAACGATGGTGATCTGTCCACCACGTCAGAGAGTGTCGTACAATCGGTTTTAAAGATATTAATTGAGATATCTTTGTGTAATCCCTGCACCACTGGTTCAGCATACAGAGCTGAAGAGGTCGCATGTGAAAACGAGCAAAGGGGATCGCGTCCGATGCAGCAGTCATAAGACCTAGAATTTCCATGCATAAGGCTACCGAAGGGAATGATTGTGATTGAAGGTTTCGACAAGCTGAGATCAATTTTAGACGTCTCTTGTCTGTCAGAGACAGAGTCATGGATGCTGAATCTACCTGGAAACCTAAAAAGGTTACCTGTGTCTGAGGAATCAATGAACTTTTTGGTAAATTGATCCTCCAACCATGATGTTGAAGAAACAACACAAGTCGATTCGTATGAGATTCTGCTAAATGTGAAGACTGAGCAAGTACCAAGATATCGTCCAAATAAGGAAATACCACAATACCCTGTTCTCTGATTACAGACAGAAGGGCACCGAGAACCTTCGTAAAAATTCTTGGAGCTGTAGCTAGGCCAAACGGCAGAGCCACAAACTGGTAATGCTTGTCTAGGAAAGAGAATCTCAGAAACTGATAGTGATCTGGATGAATCGGAATATGCAGATATGCATCCTGTAAATCTATTGTAGACATATAATGCCCTTGCTGAACAAAAGGCAGGATAGTCCTTATAGTTACCATTTTGAATGTTGGTATCCTTACATAACGATTCAATATTTTTAGATCCAGAACTGGTCTGAAGGAATTCTTCTTTGGTACAATGAAGAGATTTGAATAAAACCCCAGTCCCTTTTCCAGAACTGGAACTGGCATAATTACTCCAGCCAACTCTAGATCTGAAACACATTTCAGAAATGCTTGAGCCTTCGCTGGGTTTACTGGGACACGGGAAAGAAAAAATCTCTTTGAAGGAGGCCTTATCTTGAAGCCAATTCTGTACCCTTCTGAAACAATGTTCTGAATCCAAAGATTGTGAACGGAATTGATCCAAATTTCTTTGAAAAAACGTAATCTGCCCCCTACCAGCTGAGCCGGAATGAGGGCCGCACCTTCATGTGGACTTAGGAGCTGGCTTTGATTTTCTAAAAGGCTTGGATTTATTCCAGACTGGAGATGGATTCCAAACTGATACCGCTCCTCAGGATGAAGGATCAGGTTTTTGTTCCTTGTTGTGACGAAAGGAACGAAAACGATTATTAGACCTAAATTTACTTTTAGATTTTATTACCCTGGAAAGAAAGGGAAAGCAGAGTAGACTTAGAAGACATATCAGCATTCCAAGTTTTAAGCCATAAAGCTCTTCTAGCTAAAATAGCTAGAGACATATACCTGACATCAACTCTAATGATATCAAAGATGGCATCACAAATAAAATTATTAGCATGTTGAAGAAGAATAATAATGCTATGAGAATTATGATCTGTTACTTGTTGCGCTAAAGCTTCTAACCAGAAAGTTGAAGCTGCAGCAACATCCGCTAAAGATATAGCAGGTCTAAGAAGATTACCTGAACACAAGTAAGTTTTTTTTCGAAAGGATTCAATTTTCCTATCTAAAGGATCCTTAAAGGAAGTACCATCTGCCGTAGGAATAGTAGTACGCTTAGCAAGAGTAGAGACAGCCCCATCAACCTTGGGGATTTTGTCCCAAAACTCTAATCTGTCAGATGGCACAGGATATAATTGCTTAAAACGTTTAGGAGGAGTAAATGAATTACCCAAATTATTCCATTCCCTGGAAATTACTTCAGAAATAGCACTAGGGACAGGAAAAACTCCTGGAATAACTACAGGAGATTTAAAAACCTTATCTAAACGTTTAGATTTAGTATCAAGAGGACCAGAATCCTCAATTTCTAAAGCAATTAGTACTTCTTTAAGTAAAGAACGAATAAATTCCATTTTAAATAAATATGAAGATTTATCAGCATCAACCTCTGAGACAGAATCCTCTGAACCAGAAGAACCATAATCAGAATGATGTTCATTTAAAAATTCATCTGAAAAATGAGAAGTTTTAAAAGATTTTTTACGTTTACTAGAAGAAGGAATAACAGACATAGCCTTCTTAATGGATTTAGAAACAAAATCTCTTATGTTATCAGGAACACTCTGAGTATTAGATGTTGACGGAACAGCAACAGGTAATGTAACAGTACTAAAGGAAATATCTGCATTAACAAGTTTGTCATGACAAACAGTACAAACAACAGCTGGAGGAACAGATACCATAAGTTGACAGCAGATACACTTAGCTTTGGTAGCTCCAGCACCAGGCAGCGATTTTCCAGAAGTATCTTCTGACTCAGTTTCAACGTGGGACATCTTGCAATATGTAATAGAAAAAAACAACATATAAAGCAACATTTATCAAATTCCTTAAATGACAGTTTCAGGAATGGGAACAAAGGCCAGTGAACAAGCCTCTAGCAACCAGAAGCAATAAATAATGAGACTTAAATAATGTGGAGACAATAGTGACGCCCACATTTTTTTAGTGCCAAAAATTACGCCCACATTATTTGGCGCCTAAATGCTTTTGGCGCCAAAAATGACGCCACATCCGGAACGCCGACACTTTTGCCGCAAAAGAACGTCAAAAATGACGCAACTTCCAGCGACACGTATGACGCCGGAAACAGAAAAAAAAAATTTGCGCCAAAAAAGTCCGCGCCAAGAATGACGCAATAAAATGAAGCATTTTCAGCCCCCGTGAGTCTAACAGCCACAGGAAAAAAGTCAAATTGATTTTATTCATATGCATTATCCCAAATATGAAACTGACTGTCTGAAATAAGGAATGTTGAACATCCTGAGTCAAGGCAAATAAATGTTTGAATACATATATTTAGAACTTTATAAAAAAGTGCCCAACAATAGCTTAGAGTGTCACAGAAAATAAGACTTACTTACCCCAGGACACTCATCTACATGTTGTAGAAAGCCAAACCAGTACTGAAACGAAAATCAGCAGAGGTAATGGTATATAAATAAGAGTATATCGTCGATCTGAAAAGGGAGGTAAGAGATGAATCTCTACGACCGATAACAGAGAACCTATGAAATAGACCCCGTAGAAGGAGATCATTGAATTCAAATAGGCAATACTCTCCTCACATCCCTCTGACATTCACTGCACGCTGAGAGGAAAACCGGGCTCCAACCTGCTGCGGAGCGCATATCAACGTAGAATCTAGCACAAACTTACTTCACCACCTCCATAGGAGGCAAAGTTTGTAAAACTGATTTGTGGGTGTGGTGAGGGGTGTATTTGTAGGCATTTTGAGGTTTGGGGAACTTTGCCCCTCCTGGTAGGAATGTATATCCCATACGTCACTAGCTCATGGACTCTTGCTAATTACATGAAAGAAACTATACTTACGATACGAAGAGGATCAAAGTGGAAGTTGAGCTTGAATAGCGGAGAAGCCTTAAACGGAGTTAAAGGTACTGTTTACCCACTGCATTAACTTATAATACATATTGACTGTGTTCTTTCCTCGGCCTGGAGACTATTCTTTATCTGATCCTCCACATTCACTGGTTGAGCGCTAGTTAAGGGTTGTTTTTTGGAGAGTGAATTGTCATAATGCCCCTTATCTTTTAACAGCATCTGAGACAATGTTGGCTCTGAAAAGGATGATTATCACTGACCTGTAAAATCCTCTCCATACATGAGGAATAGAAAGGTCATTATCACAGCATAAAGAATGTTTTATTCACATTTTAATAAAAAATTTAATTGAATATCCTAACTAGAGTTACTGTGCCTTTAAATGTTAAGAGCAACATCTTAACTCCACTTAATATCTATTTTATTAACATCCAAAATGTTATCACATGCTGAAGGGCCTCCTGGACCACTGTATTCACAGCTAGATAAACAAATATTCTTGGTGTTACTGCAGCTTTAAAAGTTTAAATAAACTGCTTTATTTTTGTGCAATGTGAAACATAGTTACAAATTGAGTTTCCAACATCCCCAAACCTCAGCTAAATCCTGTTGTTTGCCAAACTGATGAGAAACCAACTAATCAGAGAACTAACATAATACCCATCCGGTATATCCTTCCTAAATAAGGCTTTGAAACGGAATGTGAAGCCTCTCTGCTGCGTGACATAACGCAGCAGAGGAGACCCACCATCGCTCCGTACCGGATAAGAGCTATGAACACAGCACGCCAGAATGCTGCGTAGGTTAGCTCCGCCCATCGTGGGCGTATCCAAATAAATTTCCCGGGCGGCTAACACCTTAGATTAGAAAGTGCCGTCTGACAATAAATTCCATCACGGCGGTCTTAAAGATCCCTTGTATGTATCACATTGCCTCACCACCTCAGCTCGCCCAGCCAGACTACCTCCCCACTGTGCGCAGAGAAGTCTGTGCAAACCCCATCATCATGGCGGTCTTTGCTAAGAACTCCCAGTCAGCTAGAATATGAAAATGAGGTCGTCTGGAGTAGGACTGCAGCAAACAGGGTAAAGCAGACACAAATGTAACCTCCCGGTCGGCTGATTGGACTACACTAAAGCGGTAGGGAGTATAAATATGGGAATAGTTTTATAGTGTCAAAAACTGTATGCCCCAAAACTAAATATAAGGGCCACTTCTCCACGTCCCCAGTGCCTGCATAAACTGCCCTATGACCTATCCCTCCTAGGGATAATGTCCTCTTGTGTCCATGTATGAAGTAAAGTGCCAATCTTTCTGCTTACAACCCCAGAAATGAAAATTAGCACTTACCTTAAAATTCTGCCCGGCAGCAAGGCAGCTCACACGGCTTGCAAGGTCCTCTCCCTCACATCCTGTGGAAATAAAAAGTACTGAGTATTTTTCTCCCTCAGACTTTCACAAACAGGGCAGTATACAATCTATGGTCGGCGCAGTGAGAATTATGTCCCACAAGTTCCCATTGCTCTAAAGCCACCAAAGCTCTACTGAAGAGACTGATATGGACTACGGCTACACCCTAGAACAAAGCAGCACAATCTTGCACTACTTTAAAAATAATAAACACTTGAAGAAGAATCTTATCTAACACCTCACTTCCTATCACTAACGTAGGCAAAGAGAATGACTGGAGTGGGAGGAGCTATTTAACAGCTCTGTTGCTCTTTGCCTCCTCCTGCTGACCAGGAGGTGAATATCCCATTAGTAATTAAGATGATCCGTGGACTAATCGAGTCTTAAAAAAGAAATGAAAATAAGGGGGAATCACACTGTAAGGCAGATACTTCTGAAACCCTTCAAGCAGAAGAAATAGCCAACAAAAAACACAACTTTCAAAGATAGATGTTTAATATCAACAGAATGCATAGGCTGACACAGAGCCTTTTGAATTACACAAAGAACCAGATAAAAGTTTCAAGAAAGAGCAACAGAGTTAAACACAGGCCTGATTCTGACCAGGGCCTAAACAAAGGACTGAACGTCCGGAAAATTAGCTAACTTCTTGTGTAACAAAACAGAAAGGGCAGAGATCTGTCCCTTTAGAGAACTAGCTGACAAACCTTTCTCCAAACCCTCTTGGAGAAACAAAATTCAAGGAACTCTCACCTTGTGTCAAGGGAAGGAGAGAGAGAAGGAAAGAGAGAGAGAAGGAGAGAGAAGGAGAGAGAAAAGGAGAGAAAGAAGGAGAGAAAGAAGGAGAGAAAGAAGGAGAGAAAGAAGGAGAGAAAGAAGGAGAGAAAGAAGGAGAGAAAGAAGGAGAGAAAGAAGGAGAGAAAGAAGGAGAGAAAGAAGGAGAGAAAGAAGGAGAGAAAGAAGGAGAGAAAGAAAGAAGGAAAGAAAGAAGGAGAGAAAGAAAGAAGGAGAGAAAGAAAGAAGGAGAGAAAGAAAGAAGGAGAGAAAGAAAGAAGGAGAGAAAGAAAGAAGGAGAGAAAGAAAGAAGGAGAGAAAGAAAGAAGGAGAGAAAGAAAGAAAGAAAGAAGGAGAGAAAGAAGGAGAGAAAGAAAGAAAGAAAGAAGGAGAGAAAGAAGGAGAGAAAGAAAGAAAGAAAGAAAGAAAGAAAGAAAGAAAGAAAGAGAGAGATGCACCAGACCTTATGATACATCCGACGTGTCACAGGCTTACGCGCCTGGATGAGAGTGTCAATCACCCTATCTAAAAGGCATCTTTTAGACAGGACTAAGCCTTCAATCTCCATGCAGTCAGCCTCAAAGAAACTAGATTTTGATGAAGGAACGGTCCTTTAAGTAGAAGGTTCCTCCTCAGCGGCAATCTCTATGGAGGGGAAGAAGGGCAAACTGAAGAAACCGATATATCAGGCTGGACTTTCACTGAACCTCTAACACGTCCACCAGCACTGCCTGAGGGTCCCTCGATCTGGCCCCATATCTGGGTAGCTTGGTATTGAGGCGAGAAGCCATGAGGTCCGTCTCCTGAACACCCCACCTGAGGGTTATCTCGGAGAACACATCCAGATGAAGACTGCACTCCCCTGGGTGGAACGTCTGTCTGCTCAGATAGTCCGCTTCCCAGTTGTCTACTCACGGAATATGAATGGCTGAAATGTGACAGTTGTGGGACTCGGCGCACTGAAGGATGCAAGAGATTTCTCTCATCGCCAGGGAACTCCTTGTTCCTCCCTGATGGTTGATATAAAGCCACAGATGTTATGTTGTCCAACTGAAATCTGATAAACCGTACCGAACGCAGTTGAGGCCACGCTACCAGAGAATTGAATATTGCTCTCAACTCCAGAATTTTTATGGGAAGGACGGATTCCTCCAGCAACCAGGATTCCGGAGCTCTTAAGGGACTCCAAACTGCTCCCCAGCCTGGGAGGCTGGCACACGTAGTCAGTCAATCTCCCTTGATGGTCTCAATTCTCTTGTGTGGTTGTCTAGTACGATCCACTGAGATAGATCCAAATGATTGCTGTTCCATCTGAGCATACATAGTTGAAGAAGTCTCAGATGGAAGCAAGCAAAAGGAATAAAAATGTCCATGGTGGCTACCATTAGACCAATTACTTCCAAGCACTAGACCACTGAAGGACGCGCCAAGGATTGAAGGGAAAGACAGGCAGAGAGAAGTTTGGACTGTCTTAGATCTGCTAGAAAGATCTTCATGGAAACAGAGTCTATGATTGTTTACAAAAAACAAACCCTGGTATTGGGAACCAGGGAACTCTTGTCCAGATTTATCTTCCACCTGTGAGTGCGAAGAAGAGAAAGAGTCCGTGCGAGATCTTGCCAAATAAATAGATTGAACCAAGATATCGTCCAGGTATGGAGACAGATTCCCTGTGTCCTGGCTACCGCTAAAAGAGCCCCCAGCACCTTTGTAAAGATTCTTGGAGTATGAAACATGAATGTATGCATCCTTCAGGTCTATAGTGGTCATAAACTGACCCTCCTGGATCAACGGAAGAATGGATCCGATAGTCTCCATTTTGAAGGATGGAACCTTTGAGAAATTTGTGCAACTACTAGGGACGGGGAATGAGGAGAAGGTTGAGGCATGTCAACTGCAACAGAGTCCTGGGAGGTAGAGGGCTCTGAGGGATTAATATATATATATATATATATATATATATATATATATATATATATATATATATATTCAAAAAAGGAAGAACATCCAGGCGTCTCAGGTAATAAAATTCAAAAAGGCTTTATCCATGAAATTTAAAAAGCACAAGCAACAGAGCTTCGAGGATAAAAGAAAAACACGGTCTAACATGTTTCAGCCAATGTGGCAGTAATCATAGACATACTCATTCAACAAAGAGAGGGTGTTTTTATAGGGCTTCACTCCGCCCCCTTAAAAAATAAACAGTTAAACCATTTAACTACCTGCAAGTAATATTCACATGCAATTAGTTATACACAGATAGGCAGTCAGACTAGGGTTCAGCAACATATTTGTGCACATAAACTATGCATTCTATATAGGAGTATACAATATATACATATTGAATTAGTAGATCAATTCATTTTGTTCCTTCTATATACATAGTGCTTCAATATACACATTAATTTAAGGTATTACATGTTGTTGCTTATAATTTTACCAACAAATTCTTTATGCACATAATTCATATTACAATTACTTTAACAACCAAGTATCTGTCAGAACGCTGACCTTATAGACCTACGGAAAAACAGCCATTTTCTCTATTACATTCCATTGATATCTTCATCCATTATGTGGATTACTATCCACTATATTTATATCCATATTAATATAATTCCTATTGAAGAAATTCATTACCAATAATTAATCATATCAAATTGTGAGTTGAACCCTCCTGGAACCAAAGTTCTCAGTTTATGGATCCAATAAAACTCTTGTCTTTCCAGAATTTTTTGTTTACTACCTCCCCTACGTGGTGTGCGTATTGGCTCAATAGCATTCCATTTGAATTTTTCCACTTGTTTGTTGTGTACCTGTATGAAATGTCTGGATAAAGCTGAGCAGTGTATATCATTAGAGATGTAACCTAGGTGCTCTTTAATCCTACTTGGTGAGAGCATATTGCCAATAGTTACATTTTTGGAGAAAACAAAATCACAAGCTTGCTTGACAACATGTTTTAAGTAGTCATCCCCATATAGGATTGGCATATATTTCTTTATGATATTGCATACTCCAAAGTACTGATTGGAAAATTTTCTAACAAATCTTAAACCCTTTCGTTCACAATATGGTTTACTTTTAGTAAGTAATTGATTCCTATCTATAGTAGCCACTTCTCTAAAGACTTTCTCTACCATCTCTGGATTGTATCCTCTGTCTTTAAAATCGCAGAGTCAAACCTGCAGATTCCTTAGCAAAATCTGATTCTAGGGTACAATTTCGTCTTACTCTGAGGAACTGTCCCTTGACAATTCCTTTGTATACATGTTGTGGATGGCTACTCTGTGCGTGTAGGAGACAATTACCTGTGATTGGTTTAAGATGTAAAGATGTATTAACCTTCTTAGTGATAGAGTCTGAAGTTAAAAGGAGGTCCAGAAACACTATTTCCGACCTGTGCCAACCATGGGTGAATTCTATTCCTTTATCGTTAGAATTCAAATAATCCACAAACAATTTAGTTGTCTCTTCATCCCCATGCCAGACAAATAAGAGATCGTCAATGAACCTCCTATAAAAACAAATACAATTTTTCAAGGGACGTGGAACAGCTCCCACCAAGATAGAAATCACTCTCAAACAAAGTAATTGTGGAATATAGTGGCACTACATCTATAGTTAACCAACTATACCCACTTTGCCCTTCCACATCTTCCACCAACCTCAACACATGGGTAGTGTCTCTGATATAAGTCGGAAGTGTTAAGTATCACCTTCCTTCCCTTCAACCCCAGTCATTCGACCGAAGGAAAAAGAGAAAGGAAGTAACACAAGGTGCAGAGGTGCCTGAGGTCATAACACAAAAACTGTCTAAATAAAAAAACAGGACGGGCCATGGACTCACCGTGTCAAGAAATAAATAAAATTATCAGGTAAGCATAAATTTTGTTTTCTTTCTAAATGACACGGTGAGTCCACGGATCATCTCTAATTACTATTGGGAATCAATAGCCAAGCTAGGACACACAGATTAGTGAGGGACAAGACAGGGAACCTAAACGGAAGGCACCACTGCTCAAAGAACCTTTCTCCCAAAAGAAGCCTCAGCCGAGGCAAAAGTATCAAATTTTTAGAATTTTGAAAAAGTTTGTAGAGAGGACCAAGTTGCAGCCTTCCAAATCTGTTCCACAGAAGCTTCATTTTTGTATGCCCAGGAAGTGGAAACAGCCCTCGTGGAATGACCAGTGACCCTCTCAGGAGGCTGATGTCCAGCACTTTCATAGGCCAAACGAATTATACTCTTCAGCCACAAAGAAAGAGAAGTAGCCGTAGCTTCCTGACCCTTGCGATTCCCATAAAAAACAACAAACAAAGCAGACGACTGGCGAAAATCTTTAGCCGCCTGTAAATAGTATTTCAACGCACGCACCACATCTAGGTTGTGCAACAGACGCTCCTTAGGAGAAGAAGGGTTGGGACACAAAGAAGGAACAAAGATTTCTTGATTAATGTTCCTATCCGAAACCACTTTAGGGAGGAAACCTAACTTAGTACGCAGAACTACTTAATCCGAATTAAAAATAAGGTAAGGGGATTCACACTGCAACACAGAGAGTTCATAGACTCTATGATCAGAAAAATTGCAACAAGAAACAAAACTTTGCAAGATAACATCTTAATATCTAAAGAATGCATAGGCTCAAACGGAGCCTGCTGAAGAACCTTAAGAACCAGGTTAAGACTCCAGGGAGGAGTAACAGATTTAAACACAGGCCTGATTCAGATTAAGGCCTGACAGAAGGATTGTACATCTGGCACGTCCACCAGACGCTTATGCAACAATATAGATAAGGCAGAAATCTGACCCTTCAAGGTACTAGCAGATAATCCCTTTTCCAGACCCTCCTGGAGAAAAGACAAAATCCTAGGAATCCGAACTCTACTCCAAGAGTAGCCTCTGGATTCACACCAATACAGATATTTACGCCATATCTTATAGTAAATCTTTCTGGTAACAGGCTTACGAGCCTGAATCATGGTCTCAATGACCGACTCAGAACAAACGCTGAGATAAAATTAAGCATTCAATCACCAAGCAGTCAGTTTCAGAGAAACGAGAATTGGGTGAAGGAAGGGTCCTTTAAGTAGAAGATCCTTCCTCAGTGGAAGTCTCCAAGGTGGGAGAGATGACATCTCCACCAGGTCTTCATACCAGATCCCGCAAGGCCACGCAGGTGCAATAAGGATCACCAACGCCTTCTCCTGTTTGATTTGAGCAATGACCCAAGGAAACAGGAATGCTAGACTGAAATTCCAAGGACCGCTAGAGCATCTATCAGTACAGCCTGAGGATCCCTTGACCTCGACCCGTACCTCGGGAGCTTGGCATTCTGTCGAGCTGCCATGAGATCCAGCTCCGGCTGTCCCCATTTGAGAATCAAGCTGGAAAACACCTCCGGATGGATTTGCCACTCCCCCGGGTGAAAGGTCTGTCTGCTCAGAAAATCCGCTTCCCAATTGTCCACAGACAGACAACAGTTGTGGGTCTCCACCCACTGGATACCTCTGTCATAGCCAAGGAACTCTGAGTTCCCCCTGATGGTTGATGTAAGTCACCGAAGTTATTTTGTTCGACTGGAACCTGATAAACCGGGCTGAAGCCAACTGAGGTCAGGCCAGGAGAGCATTGAAGATTGCCCTCAGCTCTGGGAAGTTTATGGGAAGAACTGACTCCTCCCGAGTCCATATCCCCTGAGTCTTTAGCGAGCCCCAGACTGCTCCCCATCCGAAGAGGCTGGCATCTGTGGTCACAATCACCCAGGAAGGTCTGCGGAAGCAGGTTCCCTGGGAGAAATGTTCCTGAGCTAACCACCAAGGAAGAGAATCTCATCGCCTCGCCTGATCCAGATGTAAAACGCGGAAACAGATCCGCATAATCCCCGTTCCATTGTTTGAGCGTGCATAACTGCAGAGGTCTGAGATGAAATCGGGCAAACGGAATGATGTCCATGGCAGCTACCATCAGACCAACTACCTCCATACATTGGGCCACTGACGACCGAGGAGAGGACTGAAGGGCAAGGACAAGAGTCGAAAATCTGTCTTTCTGACCCCTGTCAGAAATATTTTCATTGATAAGGAATCTATTATGGTCCACAAGAACACTAAACAACAACAAGTATAGGCGCATATCCAAACACTTAAATCCACATATTTATAACATTTATATATGCTGCAAAAAATATTTTTGCTTGCTAAATATAGTTAAAATAAAATTGGGATCATTGTCACGGATTATTAACATATATTTATCCTGCAAAAATGTTTCCAAGTATATTTTTAAATTTTTTGAATAAAGTTGGGATCTTAGTCACACAATATGGACATATTCTGCTAAGCCAGTCACCACTTAGAAGGTGTCCCAAAATAGACTGGTCCTAACACGAATCAGTTTAGCTTTGCTGGGCTTTATCATTTGATTGTAATATTCAAATACAGAATTCCAACACTGCAGTACTATGACTCAAATCATGACTGCAAGGTCCTTTTTGGGGGCAGACCCTTCATGCTGAGTCACTAACAGGCTTCTTTGATTGCTTCCCCTTGCCTTGTTCCAAGACTGGTTGGACTTCCAGGAAGGCTTGGACTGTTCTTGCTTGGCAGAGGAAGTTTTAACCTTAAAGTTTCGAAAGGAACTTCTGCTTATTCCTCTTATCCTGAGGGAGGAAATGACCCTTACCTCCATAAATGTCTGAAATAATTTCAGCCAAGCCTGGCCCAAACAAGGTTTTACCCTTGTAGGGAATCACCAAAAGCTTAGACGACACATCTGCAGACGACAATTTCAACCACAAAGCTCTGCGGGCCAGTACTGCAAAACCAGAAATCTTTGCTCCCAACTTAATAACTTGTAGGGAAGCATCCGTAAAAAAGGAATTGGCCAACTTAAAGGGACAGTCTACAATAGAATGGTTATTGTTTTAAAAGAAAGATAAACCCTTTATTACCCATTCCCCAGTTTTGCATAACTAACAGTTATATTAATATACTTTTTACCTCTGTGATTACCTTGTACCCTAGGAACCTTCTCCCAGCCCCCTGATCACATGACTGACTGATTATTATCTATTGTCTTGCATTTAGCATTGTTTTGTGCTAAATCTTAAATAACCCCCTGTGCCTGAACACAGTGTTATCTTTATGGCCCACGTGTACTTTCTGTCTCTGTGTTGAAGAGATTTAAAAAGCATGTGACAAGAGGCAGCCCTCAAAGGCTTAGAAATTAGCATATGAGCCTACCTATGTTTAATTTAAACTAAGAATACCAAGAGAAAAAAAGCAAATTTGATGATAAAAGTAAATTGGAAAATTGATTAAAATTAAAAGTCCTATCTAAATAATGAAAGTTTAATTTATACTAGACTGTCCCTTTAAGAGCCCATCTCCTCAAGGGGAGTATCTGTCTGAATAGATTCAGACAACGCATCAAACTAGTATGCCGCCGCACTGGTGACGGTAGCAATACACACTGCAGGTTGCCATTGTAAACCCTGGTGTACATGCATCTTTTTAAGTAACCCTTCCAACTTCTTATCCATAGAATCCTTAAAGGGACATTAAACACTAAATACATGCTAGATAGAATGATGCATTCAAAGAAAAGATTAGTCCATGACTAACATGTAGATTCATTTTTTAAAGTTTCATTAGTTGTTTAAAAAGTGACAAAACAAGTGTAAAGTTTTAGTGTCTATAAAACACTGGGAGCTGCCATGTTGTAACTTGTGTTACCTTCTCTGCTGTGGCCAATTAGAGTCAGTTATAAATAGGTCACTAGAGTGTGCAGCCAGTGGTTGTGCTGGATTTTACAGTGTTCTGCACTTCCATTTCTAACAGGAACTGAAAAGTTCACAATTTCAGAAAGGGATTACAGGCAAAGAGGACAAAATAAATAATGAAAGTATATTGCAGAGTTGTTTTATTATATACATTTTATCATTTTATATTACCATCTCAAAGTGTTTAATGTCCTTTTAAAGGAACAGCCATCCTCTATGGGAATAGTGGTTCTCTTGGCCAAAGTGGAAATTGCCCCTTCCACCTTGGGGACCGTTTGCCAAGACTCCTTGATAGACAAAGTAAGAAGAATAGCAGCACTCCAATAGAATTTTCTCCAAATGTTTTATTTCATAACTAGGAATACACAAAAGACAGCAATGTTTTGGACTACATGTCCATCATGCCATACATACATAATTTCCTCCTCCTCCTTAAATACCCCTTAGGACACACTCACCAAAAGACATTTAACATTTAACTCTTTCCACATCAAGGTGGTGGCATTATTACATTAGCATATGTAGGTATCCTAACAATTAATCATCCTAAATACTAAAATAACTACCTGTTCACCTATACATAACATAAGAAGGTGAAATATTACACAATAATTTGAATGCACAATTAATGTATTAAGAAAAAAGTAATACTTAAGCAAGTTAATTTCAATTTCCTTTTTCCTTGTTTCATTACTTTTTTCTCACCACAGAATTTCTCAGGGTCTAGGGAACATCGTTTCCTCTCCTCTAGCATCTTTTGTAGCTCAGCCACCTGGGAATTAACCCCTGCTAGGAACTTGTCGATCTCCACGGTAGACCTGACTTAAGAGATTTGTTAAGCCTTAAGAAGTTACAACTTAAAACCAAAAAGATTTAATCCACAGTACTATCATAAGAGTATAGACACATTTATCTCACAAGTATACTTGGATGTAAATAAATTGAGAGAGAAAGCTGGTGCTAAAGGGTTTAAATACAAACACAGGGTTTCGAATTTCTCCAGAAAGGAGAGAGATAGTTTGTTAAATATTAAGAATAACAAACTATTAATAATGAAATCTGCTGATAAGGGCGGAGCCAGTGTGATACAGAACAAAGGTGACTATGTATCAGAGATATTACGTCAATTATCTGATAATGATATTTATTTACCTATTGCATATAACCCTGTCTTTGTCATTGAAAAGGAATTGAATAAATGTATTGATGTTGCTGTTCAAAAAGGCATTATTGGACAAGAAGAAAAGGAATTTTTGATTAACATACATCCAAGAACACCTGTCTTATATACACTACCAAAAATACACAAAAATTTAATAAAACCACCGGGTCGCCCTATTGTGGCAGGTGTGGAGAGTGTTCTCGGGTGTCTCAGTTTATCTTGATCGAAGTTTGAGGAGGTTTGTGGTTGAATCCCAATCATTTATTAGGGATACTGGGGATTTCCTAAATAAGTTGGAGGATATCTCTGTACCTTTAAATAAATGTATACTTTTCAGTATGGATGTGTCCAGCCTCTACACCTCCATCAGTCATGATGGGGGTGTGGGGGCTGTGGAAAAAATAATGACAGATTCAAATCTGTATACTGGAGAGGAAAAACATTTTATCTTGGAATTGTTAGACATACTTCCTGAAATAAAAAGTAATTGTAGCGATCAGTTCTATATGCAGAAGCAAGGCACAGCAATGGGCTCCAATGTCACCCCTACATATGCCAACATATATATATATAAATGTATATGAAGAGAAACTAGTTTACAGCAACTATATATTGACGATGTGTTTGGCATATGGTTGGGCGACATTGGTAGCCTATTGCAATTTGTGGAAACATTAAATCTGTCTACTAGGAACATCAAGTTTACCCTGGTTCATAGTTAGGAGAGCGTTGCTTTTTTAGATACTTTGGTATTTAAAGATAATGATAGAATCAGGATAGATTTGAATAAAAAAAAAAAATAAAAAAAAGAGATACTGACAGAAATGATCTGTTATTAGCAAATAGTGCACATCCTCAGTCTTTAAAGAACTCCCTACCCAAGAGCCAATTTATGTGGGTTTGTCGCATTGTGTCAGAGGACAAATTAAGTGAAATAAGGCTTAGGGAGATGGGAAATCTCTTTTTAAACAGAGGATATGATGAAGAGCTAATCCAAAAGGAGATTGATAGGACACTGGAGATGACAAGAGAGAGTTTGCTGAAATCGCATGTGAACGCTAAAAGAATGGGGATAAACTTGTGTTTGTCTCTAAAGTTAATGAACCGAGTATGCAAATCTGTGAACATTGGTATATTCTAGCAAATTGTAATTCGGACATACCAGAATTCCAGAAAACACCAATGCCAGCCTATAGGAGAGGGGTTAATCTAAGAGATACTTTGGTTAAGGCAGACATTGGGAGTGCAAGAATTGATAGGCAGAAGTATATCACCAGTAAAAATATGGGCTGTTACCCATATCTTGGATGCTCCCATTGTAACAGTATGATAAAGGGGCCTACTTTTGTACATCCACAGTCAGGTAAAAAATTCTAGATTAAAGATTTTTTTAACGTGTAATACTGATTATGCCATTTACCTCCTTAAATGCCCATGTGGGTTGATTTATTTAGGAGAGACGACCCGTAGGGTCCGTGATAGGATCACTGAGCACAAGTCTAACATTAGGAGAAAGAATTTAAAGTCCCCTGTAGCTATTCATTTTTTAGAGGCCAAACATGGAGTAAGTCAACTTAGGTTTCAAGTCCTGGAACATATTCCCCCTGGTAGACGAGGGGGTGATAGGGAACAGCATCTTAAACAAAGAGAGACATTCTGGATTTTTACTTTAAATTCATTATCACCATTTGGTATGAATAAGGATTATGATTTGTCTGTTTTTCTTTAAAAAATTGCCTGAGTAATTTATTTTATTTTTGTCTCTTTTTTCCTGAATGATTAGTGTTGTATATGGAAATAGATGTTCCCTAGACCCTGAGAAATTCCGTGGTGTTATGAGAGAGAAAGAGAGAAAAAAAAAAAAAGGAAACAAGGAAAAAGGAAATTGAAATTAACTTGCTTAAGTATTACTTTTTTCTTAATAAATTAATTGTGCATTCAAATTATTGTGTAACATTTCACCTTCTTATGTTATGTATAGGTGAACAGGTAGTTAGTTTAGTATTTAGGATGATTAATTGTTAGGATACCTACATATGCTAATATAATAATGCCACCATGATGTATGTATGGCATAATGAAGGACATGTAGTCCGAAACGTTGCTGTCTTTTGTGTACTCCTGGTTATGAAATAAAACATTTGGAGAAAATTCTATTGGAGTGCTGCTATTCTTCTTGCTTTGGATATCGTTTGCTGGGTTGTGCAGTGCCTGGCTATAGCGTGCACCCAACATATTTGCAGTGTGTGCTGGACTATCGTGATATAAGACTCCTTGATAGAGTAAGTTATTTGAAACATCTTAAATTTTGGATGAACAAAAAAAAAAAAAAAAAGGATACCCGGTCTCTCATTCCCGGGCAATAATCTCTGTAGCCCGGTCTGGAACCGGAAAAACCTCCACAAGGAAGGAACGTCAAGGTATTTGTTTAACTTACTAGACTTCTTAGGATTGACTACGACAGTCATGTCACAGAGTCGTCCAAGGTGGTCAAAACCTCCTTAAGTAACAACCGGAGGTGTTTTGGCTTAAACCTGAAGGATACAACTGTCTGAGCCTGAGACTTCACCCTCAGATGCTACCGAAGTATCTTCCTCCTCAGACTTCGGAATAGCCACAACTGTGTCAGAAACCTTACTCACCGATTCCTTAGATTTCCTCTTGCGATTTCCCTGCAGCATGGGAAAGGCAGACAGAGCATCAGTTACCGCAGAAGATATGTGGGTAGCAATGTCTTGCAACGTAACTCCACCGGAATGTGAAAGGAAGCACAGGGCACTGCATGTGTAGACGATAAAGTTTGAGACACTTGAGGAGAAGGCTGCGGCATATCTTAAACAGGGGACCCCTGAACAGCATACGCCTTAGTTGATGACGGCTCAGATTCAAAAAGTGGGAGAAAAAGATTGGAGGTTCCACATTAGAGTCAAGCCACATGTAACGTTTTGCAGGGCTTCTTGATCCATCTTTACTCAATGTGTAAGCAAAAGAAACTCGGCTTTATTTAGGTTTGAAAAAAAAATTACACAAAAAAAAAAAAAGTTAGTCACTTTAAATTTTAAAAGTAAAAAGAATTTTCCTTTATTCTTTAACTACCGCAAAAAAACAGCAGTTTACTATAAACCTCAGACAGCCTCCTCACCTCAGTACTCCTTGCTGAGGTGCCTACCTGTCCTCATGTGAACTGGAGTAACTAACTACAATCCAGACTCAAGAGCTAGCTGTTCAAAAACAGCTATGATATAACACCTTCTTTAAGCAGAGACGCAGCAACAATCTCCAGACCAAAACTAACCGGAAGTGCTCCGGAAAGGCACGCAACACTAAATTGCCGCCTCAGAAACCCGCCCTTCCTATTTGTGGGCGTTCCTAACTAGCAAAGAAGCCGGCCGGCATTGTGAAAAAAAAAAAGCATACAATCTCTGTCCCACAAAGTCCGGAAAGAAAACAAAACTTTCACCAAATCTGAGCCTCCAGAGCCTTGCACACAGTAAACATTACTCCACTGACTCCCACAAAGTCCGGAATTAAACCGGAACTAAATCTGAGCCTCTCTCCAAAAGATTGCTCGTCCCCAGTGCCTGCACACACTGCCTACTAAAATCCTATTAACCCCAAATAGGATTATTAGTGTCCCAAAAATAGGCTTAACTGAAAAAGTGCCATGTTCTTCATAAGCAAATAAAACAAGGCACTTACCTTAAGATCAATCTGCCCGGCAGCAGGGCAGCTCACATGGTATGAGAGGTTATCTCCCTCACATGGACCCGTGGGAAAATTAGGAAAGACTGAATAATCCTAATCAGGATTTCAGGATAGGGCAGCAACAACTATTTGGGAGGTGCAGTAAGGATTATACCCCAAAAGTTCCCAACTGCTTAAAAGCCACCGCTGCTCTACCGAAGAGACTGACATGGGTTACGGCTAAACCCCAGGAGGAAGCAGGACAATCTTGCTCTGCTTCAAAATAATAAAATCTTGATTGAAGAATCTTTTTTCAGACACCTAAACTTTACCACCTCCTTGATTTTAACGTAGGCAAAGAGAATGACTCGGGTTGGAGGGAAGGGAGGTGATACTTAACAGCTTTCCTGTGGTGTTCTTTGTCTCCTGCTGGCCAGGAGTGATATTCCCAATAGTAATTAGAGATGATCCCTGAACTCACCGTGTCATTAGAAAGAAATCAATTTTCTTCAGAGCACCATCTTCGCCACCTCCTAACAGAAGCAAATAATGACTGGGGGAATATGGGAAGTGAGAGGGATTCTTAAGCTTTGGCTGGGGTGACTGTGTCCTCCTGGCTAGGTGTTGAATTTCCCAACAGTAATGAATGGAATCGTGGAATCTCCATGACATTGGAAAGAAAATAAATTCTTGAAAACATTTAGAGCCTTGCATAGAGTTCAGGATGAAGCAATAGTACAAGCCATAGTGCATAACCTAATGATTAAAAAAGGCAATAAGATAAAGCAGGAATGGGTGAGACAGAGGAATGGAGGTGTACTTTGTTGTGACACTTGTCCATATTTCATAAGGCTATATAACCACCAGTGACATCACAAAAAGGTGCAAGTATGTAATACTAGTTTTAAATTTTTTTGTTAAAGGGACAGTTCACCCAAAAAGTTTTATTTTTAATTGAAAGCACGTAATTAAGAATGCCAGTCTGAAAGAATACACATTTTTTTCTTCATAAAGATATATATTTTTTTATAAAACGTTTCTCAACAGGCTTGTCTATAACCTGTATTGCCAATTTAATACGTGCATTTAGCCTGCTTAGCCCTAAGTTGCTTTGCAGTTGTGACCCGCCCCTCAGATGATCTTTGTTAGTAATGTGAATGAAACCTTCAGTATTGTATTGTGAATTTCAGACACAGCCCACATGTTATCCCTCATAGCCCTCACGTAAAGCATATATCCTCCTGAGATGCATTCTGTGCTTCCTCGCTTTGGAATGTAGATGTTACATACAAGTCAGTGTCAAGAGTGTACGTGAAAAGCAAAGTCCAGTCGCAAAACACAAAAACATAAATCTTCATCAATTTTCTTTATGTTCTCCGGAATTGCTTATTGCTTTTCACATACACTCTTGACACTGACCTGTATGCAACATCTACATTCCAAAGCAAGGAAGCACAGAATGCATCTCAGAAGGCTATATGTGTTACGTGACGGATATGAGGGATAACCTGTGGGTGGTGTCTTAAATCTACAATACAATGCCAAAGGTTTTATTTACATTACTAACAGGGATTATCTGAGGGTTTATGTTTGTGTTTGCTTGGGGGACGTTTGTGCTTGAGGTGCGTGCTGGTTACTTTCTGGGGGGACGCTTCTCTGATAATTGCGCATGCAGATTGAAATGGCTATTTTGCATAAAATTACATAAAACAATTTGATAGGTCACAGGGCTGTGTTAGACAGTTTGGAAGCACAACCCTTTTATCTTGGTGTTCCAGAGTCGTCAAACTGCAATGCTAAGAAGCCGATTATAAAAGGTAAAAATACTATATATTTCACAAAAATTATTCAGTGTTCTTATTTCCATTACTTGATAGCGCTCTACTGCTGCTAATGAGCGCTTTTACATTGAGTGAACTGGTCCTTTAAGTCTTTTTTTCTAAGATTGTTAAAATAATCCGAATAAGGTCTGTATAATTAAATTGCCATCACCCACGTAGAATCTTTATTGGAGACAGTTTAAATATTTTAGTTACTTA
Organism: Bombina bombina; assembly: GCF_027579735.1. NCBI lineage: Eukaryota > Metazoa > Chordata > Amphibia > Anura > Bombinatoridae > Bombina > Bombina bombina. The sequence continues at coordinate 392,803,610 of NC_069502.1, read as the reverse complement.
TTAATTTATCTTTTCTTTGCCATTATCCATATCTTTATACATTTAACATAGTTTATTGTAATGGTGAAAGTATTTATATCACATTTATTCTTGTGATCTTTGTAGTTGGCATAAGGAATTTATTTTTGATACAGTAAATTCTACTTATTCACGCAAAACAGCAGAGGCATTCACCAATGAAATTAATACCACATCCAGAATGATGGCCAGCAACCAGGTAACACCCATTTTGGATACTTTGAAGGACCGTTCCGTGTCTTCCTGCATACTTGAGTTAAAGGAACACTGAACCCAAATTTTTTCTCTTTCTATTCAGATAGAGCATGCAATTTTAAGCAACTTTCTAATTTAATCCTATTATCAAGTTTTCTTTGTTCTCTTGCTATCTTTATTTGAATAAGGCAGCATCTAAGCTAAGGAGCCAGACAATTTTTGGTTCACTGGACAGCACTTGGTTACTGGTGGGTGAGAATTTATCTACCAGGTTGTTCAACAAAAATGTGCCGGCATCTAAACTTACATTCTTGCTTTTCAAATAGATACCGGACCATTTTTGGTGAACAACCAGGGTTGTTCTTGCCGATTGGTAGATAAATTCTCACCCACCAATAACCAAGTGCTGTCCAGTGTCTGAACCAAAAATAAATTCACCCACCAATAAACAATGCTTGCCCAGGGTACTGAACCAAAAATTGTCTGGCTCCTTAGCTTAGATGTCTTCTTTTTAAAATAAAGATAGCAAGAGAACGAAGAAAAGTTAATAGAAGAAAATTAGAAAGTTGCTTAAAATTGCATGCTCTATCTGAATCATGAAAAAAAAATTTGGGTTCAGTGTCCCTTTAAGCAAAGTTAAGGCATAGATAAAAAGGTATATACCACAAGTGCAAACAAGAAGGGTTTGGTGAAGATCTCCATGATATTGGCTGAATAAATGGAATTAACTGCATGTAAAATGTTAGAAATACCTTATTCCCCCCACTTACAGCAGCAGCCACATCACCAATGAGAGAACAACCAAGCAGTAATACAAAAAGCCATTATATAAGAAATACTGAAGACAATGCAATAAAAAAATGCATTTGTCAAATCGCTAAATAAAAACAGAATTTATGTTTACCTGATAAATTACTTTCTCCAACGGTGTGTCCGGTCCACGGCGTCATCCTTACTTGTGGGATATTCTCTTCCCCAACAGGAAATGGCAAAGAGCCCAGCAAAGCTGGTCACATGATCCCTCCTAGGCTCCGCCTTCCCCAGTCATTCGACCGACGTAAAGGAGGAATATTTGCATAGGAGAAACCATATGATACCGTGGTGACTGTAGTTAAAGAAAATAAATTATCAGACCTGATTAAAAAAACCAGGGCGGGCCGTGGACCGGACACACCGTTGGAGAAAGTAATTTATCAGGTAAACATAAATTCTGTTTTCTCCAACATAGGTGTGTCCGGTCCACGGCGTCATCCTTACTTGTGGGAACCAATACCAAAGCTTTAGGACACGGATGAAGGGAGGGAGCAAATCAGGTCACCTAAATGGAAGGCACCACGGCTTGCAAAACCTTTCTCCCAAAAACAGCCTCAGAAGAAGCAAAAGTATCAAACTTGTAAAATTTGGTAAAAGTGTGCAGTGAAGACCAAGTCGCTGCCTTACATATCTGATCAACAGAAGCCTCGTTCTTGAAGGCCCATGTGGAAGCCACAGCCCTAGTGGAATGAGCTGTGATTCTTTCAGGAGGCTGCCGTCCGGCAGTCTCATAAGCCAATCTGATGATGCTTTTAATCCAAAAAGAGAGAGAGGTAGAAGTTGCTTTTTGACCTCTCCTTTTACCAGAATAAACAACAAACAAGGAAGATGTTTGTCTAAAATCCTTTGTAGCATCTAAATAGAATTTTAGAGCGCGAACAACATCCAAATTGTGCAACAAACGTTCCTTCTTTGAAACTGGATTCGGACACAAAGAAGGCACGACTATCTCCTGGTTAATGTTTTTGTTAGAAACAACTTTCGGAAGAAAACCAGGTTTAGTACGTAAAACCACCTTATCTGCATGGAACACCAGATAAGGAGGAGAACACTGCAGAGCAGATAATTCTGAAACTCTTCTAGCAGAAGAAATTGCAACCAAAAACAAAACTTTCCAAGATAATAACTTAATATCAACGGAATGTAAGGGTTCAAACGGAACCCCCTGAAGAACTGAAAGAACTAAATTGAGACTCCAAGGAGGAGTCAAAGGTTTGTAAACAGGCTTGATTCTAACCAGAGCCTGAACAAAGGCTTGAACATCTGGCACAGCTGCCAGCTTTTTGTGAAGTAACACAGACAAGGCAGAAATCTGTCCCTTCAAGGAACTTGCAGATAATCCTTTCTCCAATCCTTCTTGAAGAAAGGATAGAATCTTAGGAATTTTTACCTTGTCCCAAGGGAATCCTTTAGATTCACACCAACAGATATATTTTTTTCAAATATTTTGTGGTAAATTTTTCTAGTTACAGGCTTTCTGGCCTGAACAAGAGTATCAATAACAGAATCTGAGAACCCTCGCTTTGATAAGATCAAGCGTTCAATCTCCAAGCAGTCAGTTGGAGTGAGACCAGATTCGGATGTTCGAACGGACCTTGAACAAGAAGGTCTCGTCTCAAAGGTAGCTTCCATGGTGGAGCCGATGACATATTCACCAGGTCTGCATACCAAGTCCTGCGTGGCCACGCAGGAGCTATCAAGATCACCGATGCCCTCTCCTGATTGATCCTGGCTACCAGCCTGGGGATGAGAGGAAACGGCGGGAATACATAAGCTAGTTTGAAGGTCCAAGGTGCTACTAGTGCATCTACTAGAGTCGCCTTGGGATCCCTGGATCTGGACCCGTAGCAAGGAACCTTGAAGTTCTGACGAGAGGCCATCAGATCCATGTCTGGAATGCCCCATAATTGAGTTATTTGGGCAAAGATTTCCGGATGGAGTTCCCACTCCCCCGGATGAAATGTCTGACTCAGAAAATCCGCTTCCCAATTTTCCACTCCTGGGATGTGGATTGCAGACAAGTGGCAGGAGTGAGTCTCCGCCCATTGAATGATTTTGGTCACTTCTTCCATCGCCAGGGAACTCCTTGTTCCCCCCTGATGGTTGATGTACGCAACAGTCGTCATGTTGTCTGATTGAAACCGTATGAACTTGGCCTTTGCTAGCCAAGGCCAAGCCTTGAGAGCATTGAGTATCGCTCTCAGTTCCAGAATGTTTATCGGAAGAAGAGATTCTTCCCGAGACCAAAGACCCTGAGCTTTCAGGGGTCCCCAGACCGCGCCCCAGCCCATCAGACTGGCGTCGGTCGTGACAATGACCCACTCTGGTCTGCGGAAGCTCATCCCCTGTGACAGGTTGTCCAGGGACAGCCACCAACGGAGTGAATCTCTGGTCCTCTGATTTACTTGTATCGTCGGAGACAAGTCTGTATAGTCCCCATTCCACTGACTGAGCATGCACAGTTGTAATGGTCTTAGATGAATGCGCGCAAAAGGAACTATGTCCATTGCCGCTACCATCAAACCTATTACTTCCATGCACTGCGCTATGGAAGGAAGAGGAACGGAATGAAGTATTTGACAAGAGTTTAGAAGTTTTGTTTTTCTGGCCTCTGTCAGAAAAATCCTCATTTCTAAGGAGTCTATTATTGTTCCCAAGAAGGGAACCCTTGTTGACGGAGATAGAGAACTCTTTTCTACGTTCACTTTCCATCCGTGAGATCTGAGAAAGGCCAGGACAATGTCCGTGTGAGCCTTTGCTTGAGGAAGGGACGACGCTTGAATCAGAATGTCGTCCAAGTAAGGTACTACTGCAATGCCCCTTGGTCTTAGCACCGCTAGAAGGGACCCTAGTACCTTTGTGAAAATCCTTGGAGCAGTGGCTAATCCGAACGGAAGTGCCACGAACTGGTAATGCTTGTCCAGGAATGCGAACCTTAGGAACCGATGATGTTCCTTGTGGATAGGAATATGTAGATACGCATCCTTTAAATCCACCGTGGTCATGAATTGACCTTCCTGGATGGAAGGAAGAATTGTTCGAATGGTTTCCATTTTGAACGATGGAACCTTGAGAAACTTGTTTAGGATCTTGAGATCTAAGATTGGTCTGAACGTTCCCTCTTTTTTGGGAACTACGAACAGATTGGAGTAGAACCCCATCCCTTGTTCTCCTAATGGAACAGGATGAATCACTCCCATTTTTAACAGGTCTTCTACACAATGTAAGAATGCCTGTTTTTTTATGTGGTCTGAAGACAATTGAGACCTGTGGAACCTCCCCCTTGGGGGAAGCCCCTTGAATTCCAGAAGATAACCTTGGGAGACTATTTCTAGCGCCCAAGGATCCAGAACATCTCTTGCCCAAGCCTGAGCGAAGAGAGAGAGTCTGCCCCCCACCAAATCCGGTCCCGGATCGGGGGCCAACATCTCATGCTGTCTTGGTAGCAGTGGCAGGTTTCTAGGCCTGCTTTCCCTTGTTCCAGCCTTGCATTGGTCTCCAGGCTGGCTTGGCTTGAGAAGTATCACCCTCTTGCTTAGAGGACGTAGCACTTGGGGCTGGTCCGTTTCTACGAAAGGGACGAAAATTAGGTTTATTTTTGGCCTTGAAAGACCTATCCTGAGGAAGGGCGTGGCCCTTGCCCCCAGTGATATCAGAGATAATCTCTTTCAAGTCAGGGCCAAACAGCGTTTTCCCCTTGAAAGGAATGTTGAGCAATTTGTTCTTGGAAGACGCATCCGCTGACCAAGATTTTAACCAAAGCGCTCTGCGCGCCACAATAGCAAACCCAGAATTTTTCGCCGCTAACCTAGCCAATTGCAAAGTGGCGTCTAGGGTGAAAGAATTAGCCAATTTGAGAGCACGGATTCTGTCCATAATCTCCTCATAAGAAGGAGAATTACTAGTGATCGCCTTTTCTAGCTCATCGAACCAGAAACACGCGGCTGTAGTGACAGGGACAATGCATGAAATTGGTTGTAGAAGGTAACCTTGCTGAACAAACATCTTTTTAAGCAAACCTTCTAATTTTTTATCCATAGGATCTTTGAAAGCACAACTATCTTCTATGGGTATAGTGGTGCGTTTGTTTAGAGTAGAAACCGCCCCCTCGACCTTGGGGACTGTCTGCCATAAGTCCTTTCTGGGGTCGACCATAGGAAACAATTTTTTAAATATGGGGGGAGGGACGAAAGGTATACCGGGCCTTTCCCATTCTTTATTTACAATGTCCGCCACCCGCTTGGGTATAGGAAAAGCTTCGGGGGGCCCCGGGACCTCTAGGAACTTGTCCATTTTACATAGTTTCTCTGGGATGACCAAATTCTCACAATCATCCAGAGTGGATAACACCTCCTTAAGCAGAGCGCGGAGATGTTCCAACTTAAATTTAAATGTAATCACATCAGGTTCAGCTTGTTGAGAAATTTTCCCTGAATCTGAAATTTCTCCCTCAGACAAAACCTCCCTGGCCCCCTCAGACTGGTGTAGGGGCCCTTCAGAAACAATATCATCAGCGTCCTCATGCTCTTCAGTATTTTCTAAAACAGAGCAGTCGCGCTTTCGCTGATAAGTGGGCATTTTGGCTAAAATGTTTTTGATAGAATTATCCATTACAGCCGTTAATTGTTGCATAGTAAGGAGTATTGGCGCGCTAGATGTACTAGGGGCCTCCTGTGTGGGCAAGACTGGTGTAGACGGAGGGGATGATGCAGTACCATGCTTACTCCCCTCACTTGAGGAATCATCTTGGGCATCATTTTCTCTAAATTTTGTGTCACATAAATCACATCTATTTAAATGAGAAGGAACCTTGGCTTCCCCACATTCAGAACACAGTCTATCTGGCAGTTCAGACATGTTAAACAGGCATAAACTTGATAACAAAGTACAAAAAACGTTTTAAAATAAAACCGTTACTGTCACTTTAAATTTTAAACTGAACACACTTTATTACTGCAATTGCGAAAAAGTATGAAGGAATTGTTCAAAATTCACCAAAATTTCACCACAGTGTCTTAAAGCCTTAAAAGTATTGCACACTTATTGTATTGTTTTTATATTTAAGCCCTTTACAGTCCCTGGTATCTGCTTTGCTGAGACCCAACCAAGCCCAAAGGGGAATACGATACCAAATGACGCCTTCAGAAGTCTTTTCTATGTATCAGAGCTCCTCACACATGCATTAGCATGTCATGCTTCTCAAAAACAAGTGCGCAATACAGGCGCGAAAATGAGACTCTGCCTATGATTAGGGAAAGCCCCTAGAGAATAAGGTGTCCAATACAGTGCCTGCCGGTTATTTTACAAAATTCCCAAGATTAAAATAATTCCTCAAGGCTATGGAGTATAAAATATGTTTATATATAAATCGATTTAGCCCAGAAAATGTCTACAGTCTTAAAAAGCCCTTGTGAAGCCCTTATTTACTGTCTGTAATAAAAATGGCTTACCGGATCCCATAGGGAAAATGACAGCTTCCAGCATTACATCGTCTTGTTAGAATGTGTCATACCTCAAGCAGCAAAAGTCTGCTCACTGTTCCCCCAACTGAAGTTAATTCCTCTCAACAGTCCTGTGTGGAACAGCCATCGATTTTAGTAACGGTTGCTAAAATCATTTTCCTCTTACAAACAGAAATCTTCATCTCTTTTCTGTTTCAGAGTAAATAGTACATACCAGCACTATTTTAAAATAACAAACTCTTGATTGAATAATAAAAACTACAGTTAAACACTAAAAAACTCTAAGCCATCTCCGTGGAGATGTTGCCTGTACAACGGCAAAGAGAATGACTGGGGAAGGCGGAGCCTAGGAGGGATCATGTGACCAGCTTTGCTGGGCTCTTTGCAATTTCCTGTTGGGGAAGAGAATATCCCACAAGTAAGGATGACGCCGTGGACCGGACACACCTATGTTGGAGAAAGGGACTTCGCAATTCTGAAACAAATTATTTTGTCCCCTTTTCAAATTGTGAGTATTCCAATTCTAAGAACAGAAAGCGCTTACTGCAGACTTCACAAGCCTAACCTTCCATTTTTGGCCTCAGCAAAGGTGACAGGATACTGATAAAACAAGAATTGCACACAAAATGACAGTAGCGAGCAATGTCAACCTCATTATGTGCAAATTAGTTCCTAAAAATAAAGCAAATGGCGACATGAGTTTAGCCTTTGAAAAATCTCATATGCAGCTGCTGGATTCCTAGAGAAAAGTAAAAAATAAACCATCTCATAGCTATAAAATCACCCCACCATGCAGGAATTCCAAAAGTTTTTTTAACCCCCCACACACACACACACACACACACACACAAACAGAAGTTGATGTTGCTTTACACAAAGAAAAAAAAAAAAGTGTTATAGATGGAGTTGGTTCAATAGCTTTCAACAGATAAGAAGTTACAGACTCTGAGATGGACAACAGTCTGTGTCACTTAGCTTCCAAGTTTCTAAACCCACCTTCTCTGGACTAGAATGAGGAACTAAACCCTGAAGGAGATCCCTTGCTACAGGAAAGTGTCCATGGATTTAAAATAAGGTGTACTGGGCCACTTTTGCAAAGTTGTCAATAGTTCCATTTGCAAAATAGGCATCTCTCTTTCAAAGGACTATTGAGATATTCTTTTGTGGGAAAAAATCCAGTTAGCAAAATAGGCATTGTTATGAGTTTTGTGGGGGTAAAAAAAATAAATAAGTTATAGTGCAACAAAATAGGATATGTGATCCAGGGGTCCTCTGAATAAAGTCCATAAAAAAGAGAAAACATAATAGTGAAGTTCTGTGTGGGAACCCAAACAAGCAGGTGAATTAAATCGTTCGCACACAGACCAGAGCTGTGACTCAGCTCTTAGTATAAAATACCCATGTATATCCTTGAGAAATATAGTAGAGACCAGGGAAACTCTTTATAGCATAAAACAATTTGTTAAAATACAAAATCAGTCTGGTTAAAAAAAGACCAATTTATGAACCAACTGCATACATTTGTGAAACCGCTAAACAAACGGAGACTAACTGCGGATACAAGTTCAGACAAAGAGTCACAACCCTCCCAGTGACAAAAGTTCCTCTAGGCCAATCTTCTTCCAACGCACGTTTCAGGCGGTCCGGTGAAACATGCTTTGGTATCACATATCCTATATGCACTACAACACATTTTTTCCCCACTTTGCTCATTTGTTTTGTTTTTAACAGGATTATCAGTGTGTTATAAGTGTCATCACTGGAATTCCCACTAACAAAAACTTGCAGTCTGGACAAACTTAAAAATTATACATGTATTAAAAAGTCCCTGCTTTCACTAGTAAAAGCAATGTTCTGCAATGACACAAGTCTTGAATTGAGTCTTGACTGGAGATTGCTACCCATCAAAAATTGCTATAAACGTATGAGAAAAATCTAAAAAAGGGATACTGAACCCAATTTTTTTCTTTCATGATTCAGATAGAGTATGCAATTTTAAGCAACTTTCTCATTTACTCCTATTACTTTTTTTTGAAAAAAGCAGGAATTTAAGCTTACAAGCCAGCCGATTTTTGGTTCAGACCCTGAGCAGGGCTTACTGATTGGTGGCTACATTTTCAACAACGATTTCTCTTAAGCATATTGGGTTATGACACCTGATTATATTCTCCAAAGAGATTGCACAAAGTTCAAAGATATTGAAAGGTAACAACACATCATGAGTAGACCAAACTCACAAGGAACCAAAACCATACTCCAACCTGAGAGGCTTGCATCCATGGTAACTATAACCCATAACGGACGAAAAAACACATCCCCCTGAGAGACTGGATCGAGAGATGTCCACCAAGAGACTGTCTGATCAAGGGGTCCAGACAAATTGAGACACATTGGTGGTCTCCATTCCACTGCCTTAGCATGCATAGCTGGAGAGGATGCAGATGAAAACTCGCAAAAGCAAAGGTGTCTGATGTCGCTGCCATTAGACCCACTACCTTTATGCACTGAACTACTGAAGCCAGAGCTAAAGGCTAGAGAGTCAGAAAGACAGATTGAAGTTTGATCTTGTTTTTATCTATTAACCCCTTAAGGACCGAGGCCATTTTTCAATTTCTTTCCCTGAAGGACCAGGGCTATTTTTAAATTTCTGCGGTGTTTGTGTTTAGCTGTAATTTTCCTCTTACTCATTTACTGTACCCATACATATTATATACCGTTTTTCTCGCCATTAAATGGACTTTCTAAAGATACCATTTTTTTCATCATATCTTATCATTTACTTTAAAAAAATGATAAAATATTAGGAAAAAATGGAAAAAAACACTTTTTCTAACTTTGACCCCCCACAATCTGTTACACATCTACAATCACCAAAAAACACCCATGCTAAATAGTTTCTAAATTTTGTCCTGAGTTTAGAAATACCCAATGTTTACATGTTCTTTGCTTTTTTTGCAACTTATAGGGCCATAAATACAAGTAGCACTTTGCTATTTCCAAACCACTTTTTTTCAAAATTAGCGCTAGTTACATTGGAACACTGATATCTTTCAGGAATCCCTGATTAACCCTTGACATGTATATATTTTTTTTTAGAAGACATCCCAAAGTATTGATCTAGGCCCATTTTGGTATATTTCATGCCACCATTTCACCACCAAATGCAATCAAATAAAAAAAATTGTTCACTTTTTCCCAAATATATTCACAAACTTTAGGTTTCTCACTGAAATTATTTACAAACAACTTGTGCAATTATGGCATAAATGGTTGTAAATGCTTCTCTGGGATCCCCTTTGTTCAGAAATAGCAGACATATATGACTTTGGCGTTGCTTTTTGGTAATTAGAAGGCCGCTAAATGCCACTGCGCATCACACGTGTATTATGCCCAGCAGTGAAGGGGTTAATTAGGGAGCATGTAGGGAGCGTCTAGGGTTAATTTTAGCTTTAGTGTAGTGTAGTAGACAACCCCAAGTATTGATCTAGGCCCATCTTGGTATATTTCATGCTACCATTTCACCGCTAAATGCGATCAAATGAAATTATTTACAAACAACTTTTCAAAGTATGGCATAAATGATTGTAAATGCTTCTCTGGGATCCCCTTTGTTCAGAAATAGCAGACATATATGGCTTTGGTGTTGCTTTTTGGTAATTATAAGGCCGCTAAATGCTGCTGCGCATCACATGTGTATTATGGCTAGCAGTTAAGGGGTTAATTAGGGAGCTTGTAGGGAGCTTGCAGGGTTAATTTTAGCTTTAGTGTAGAGATCAGCCTCCCACCTGACACATCAGACCCCCTGATCCCTCCCAAACAGCTCCCTTCCCTCCCCGACCCCACAATTGTCCCCGCCATCTTAAGTACTGGCAGAAAGTCTGCCAGTACTAAAATAAAAGGTATATTTAAAAAAATTTACAAAAAATTGTATTGCATATTTACATATGCAGCTGTGTAGGACCCCCCCTTAGCCCCCAACCTCCCTGATCCCCCCCAAACAGCTCTCTAACCCTTCACCTCTACCTTACTGGGAGCCATCTTGGTTACTGGCAGCTGTCTGCCAGTACCCTGTTTTCAAATACAAATGTGTTTTTTTAAATTTATTTTTATTTTTTCTGTAGTGTAGCTTCCCCCCCCACCACACCAATTACCCACCCGCTCCCAGATCCCTTAGATTTACTTTTGTTAGGGATTTTATCCCCCCTTACTGCCACTCATATAGCATGTATTTGCTGTAGTGTAGCGGTTCCCACCCGCTCCCTCCCGCCACCCCCTGTGCACGTGCGCGCTCCCGACTATCCCGCCCCCGATCCCGCCCCCCTCTCTCTTCAGTTTTTCATCGATGGCCGCCCACCCGCCTCCCACGGTCAGCTCCCACCCACCAACGATTGCGGCCATCGATGCCGGTGCAGAGAGGGCCACAGAGTGGCTCTCTCTGCATCGGATGGGGGAAAAAGGTTATTGCAGGATGCCTCGATATCGAGGCATCACTGCAATAACCGTAAAGCGTCTGGAAGCGATCAGGATCGCTTCCAGCCGCTTTAATCCCCAAAGTCGTACAGGGTACGTCGCTGGTCTTTAAAGACCAGGTTGTGTGCGACGTACCCTGTACGACTCGTGTCGTTAAGGGGTTAAAAAGGGACACTGAACCCAATTTTTTTCTTTTGTGATTCAGATAGAGCATGCAATTTTAAGCAACCTTCTAATTTACTCCTATTATCACATTTTCTTCATTCTCTTGGTATCTTTATTTGAAATGCAAGAATGTAAGTTTAGATGCCGGCCCATTTTTGGTGAACAACCTGGGTTTTTCTTGCTGATTGGTGGATAAATGCATCCACCAATGAATAAGTGCTTTCCAGGGTCCTGAACCGAACAAGTAGCTTAGATGCCTTCTTTCTCAAATAAACATAGCAAGAGAACGAAGAAAAATTGATAATAGGAGTAAATTAGAAAGTTGCTTAAAATTGCATGTTCTATCTGAATCATGAAAGAAAAAAATTTGGTTCAGTGTCCCTTTAAGTATAACCGCCTGGTGAAGGATTCAGAAAACTCTGCCACGTCTACCTTTCGCCATGACTGCAAAGAAACCATAGTAGTCTTGGTATGAACAGTCGCTAAAGGTAAAGTTGGTGCTTGAACCAAAATATCAACCAAGCCAGGCTCTACAGCTATGCCCTGAGCTCTGATAAACAACAGTGCAGCTAGAACCTTAGTGAGAACCTCAGGAGTTGTAGATAGACCAAAGGAAGAGCTACAAACTGATAATGTCTGACCAGAAAGGCAAAACAAATAAACTGATGATTTATTTGTGAATAGGAATGTGAACGTAGGCATCTCTCCAGTCTGATTGTCATAAACTTACCTTGATGGACTAACGGAAGGATAGATCTGATAGTTTCCATGATGAACCCTCAAAACGTATGTATTGTTTCCAGATTAAAAATGGGTCTGTCATGTCTCATTATGACAAACTATCCCTTTAAGGATCGATCTCCCTCTGCAACCTCAATAAAAGGATCATCAATCCCATAATACATTGCTTGATTATAGATGTATACTGAGTCTTTTACCTTAAAGCTCTCAATTATATATAGATACTAGCCTTTATATCTAAGTGTCACAGTGCACAGAGTTATATACAAAAGCTCAAAATCCTAAATCTCTTTTTCTAAAACTAATCTACAGTATAAGGAGTTTTTTCTACAACAAACTTACTACTAACTTTGTACGCTGAACTCCTCTCCAGTTGTCTCTCCCTAAGGCTGCAGCAGATAACTGACAGTATTCTCGCCGACTCCGGTGACGTCACCCGAAGCCGAAAGCAGCAGGACACAGCGCGCTGAGCTCAGAAGACGCTAAGGCCTTAGCATTGGAACACACTCCATTAAGAAGTCTCTATTATAGAATCGTAAAACGGACCGGTATGTGGGCTTACTTTACATTTTGAAACTGGACTGTTTTGAACATTGAACATTTGTTAATCCCATATCCTCATTACCGGACTGTTTTACAACTTACACAATCTATAAATCCTCTTACAACTACAAACGGCGGATTCCCTAAATAAGTTTCACCTACTTAAAAACATTAACTGTTCTCTCTAAAATAAGGTTTCACCAACTCCGGAGCCATTCTGAAGATATATATCAGATCCAATCATTCTTTGGCAACATTGATTCAGAGTTAATTTTTATCATTTCATTCTGAATAAGATATTCAACTTTTCTGTTAAAAAGGAATCTATTCTCTGAAAGGAGTATTCTACTTAACTATAATATTGAAATGATTTGTTTTCCTTTTCTGCAGCATGCAAATAAATTTCCTTGTTGCATATTTACTTCATAAAACAGTGAATCATTTTATAATTTACCTATTGCTAAAATTATGTACTATGTATTATTTCATATAAGAAATTGCTTCCTTTCTGGTTTCCCTTTTTACTAAGGAATGTTCCAAGGGTTATTTAGGAAGCAGACAATCATATTAAATTAAGGAAATTCTATTACTAAAATGTATACTCAGTGGAAACATAGTGTTAATTATTTACTTGATGTGAATATATATCACAGGGTCTGAAGGATCATTTCTAATGACAGGAACAGGACCAATAAACCCCATGTTCTCTAGGATCTTGAATACACTGAATAAAAAAAAAATTCTGTCTTCTTAGATAAGACAGAAGACACCTCCCTCAAGGAGGCAGAGATTGAAAACCTAGTCTGTACCCTAGAGATCCATTAAAAAAGGGACCTGAACAGACTGAGACCAAGCTACTGAAAAAAAGGCTTAACCTGCCCCCTACCAGCAATGAGTCTAAAGCAAAGGCTACACCTGCAGAGTTTGCATTGGAAGGAGACTTTTTAGTCTGCTTGGATTTGTTACACACTGGATTAGGCTTCCAGGAAGACTTTGCGGGTTCAGACTTCTGAGAACATTATTTCTGGACTGATGAAAAGAGCAAAAACAATTGGTAGATTTACTCTTGGCTCTGAAACTTTTAAACAGGGGTAAAAATGCTCCTCTGCCACCTGTAACAGTGGAAAATAATAGAATCCAAGCCAGGCCTGAACAAGAGGTTTCCTTAAAAGGATAAAACTAAAAACCTGGAACCGGAAACCATTTTTAAAGTTTGGGAAGAAATAAAGGGAACCCCAGAGGTTTGTCCCATTCCTTTGAAATCATTTCAGACACTGCCTCTGAAACAGGAAAATAGAAAAAGCTTTTGGTTTGAAGATTAAAGGGCCATAATACCCAAATGTTTAAACACTTGAAAGTGATGCAGCATAGCTGTAAAAAGCCGATTAGAAAATATCACCTGAACATCTCTATGTAAAAAAGAAAGATATTTTACCTCAAAAGTTCCTCAGTAGCCACCTCCCATTGTAAAGGATTTCTAAGCAGCATTTTAGTGTGTTTGTCCTGGGACATCTGAAGGGACTAGCATCGTGCACTCATATTATTTCACCAATCAGGTAAAGGAAGCTTACTATGAAATCTCATGAGAGTTAAGTCAAATCTCATGAGATCACAGTAAGAGTTCATGACCTCAGCACTGCTGATGCTGATTGGCTGCTGTTCATTTCTTCATTTTTTTAAATTTGTTTACCTGCAGCTGGGAGCAGCTGAGTATAACTTTTTACACAGAACTTATTCTGGTGAGCTGAGGATATTGTGAGGTAAAATATCTTTCTTTTTTACATAGAGAAGCTCAGGTGATATTTTCCTGTCAGCTTTTTACAGTTATACTGCATCAGTTTCAAGTGATTTAGCATATGAGTATTATGTCCCTTTAAATCCAGCTGCTTCACAGTCTTATCCTCAGCAAGCTTGTCCTAAAAGTCTGTAAAACTTCCTTAAAGTGAATGTAAAGTTTAATGAAAAAGTGCAAGGTATCTAAAAATACTCTTAAAAACAGGGTCTGTTTCATTCATTAACCCCTTAGTGACCAGAGCACTTTTCCATTTTCTGTCCGTTTGGGACCAAGGCTATTTTTACATTTCTGCGGTGTTTGTGTTTAGCTGAAATTTTCCTCTTACTCATTTACTGTACCCACACATATTATATACCGTTTTTCTCGCCATTAAATGGACTTTCTAAAAATACCATTATTTTCATCATATCTTATCATTTACTATAAAATAATTTATAAAATATGAGGAAAAATGGAAAAAAACACACTTTTTCTAACTTTGAACCCCAAAATCTTACATATCTACAACCACCAAAAAACACCCATGCTAAATAGTTTCTAAATTTTGTCCTGAGTTTAGAAATACCCAATGTTTACAAGTTCTTTGCTTTTTTTGTAACTTATAGGGCCATAAATACAAGTAGCACTTTGCTATTTTCAAACCATTTTAAAATTAGCGCTAGTTACATTGGGACACTAATATCTTTCAGGAATCTCTGAATATCCATTGACATGTATATATTTTTTTTTTAGAAGACATCCCAAAGTATTGATCTAGGCCCATTTTGGTATATTTCATGCCACCATTTCACCGCCAAATGCGATCAAATACAAAAAATCGTTCACTTTTTCACAAACTTTCAGTTTCTCACTGAAATTATTTACAAACTGCTTGTGCAATTATGGCATAAATGGTTGTAAATTCTTCTCTGGGATCCCCTTTGTTCAGAAATAGCAGACATATATGGCTTTGGCTTTGCTTTTTGGTAATTAGAATGCCGCTAAATGCCACTGCCCACCACACGTGTATTATGCCCAGCAGTGAAGGGGTTAATTAGGAAGCATGTAAGGAGCTTTTTGGGGTATTTTTAGCTTTAGTGTAGTGTAGTAGACAACCCCAAGTATTGATCTAGGCCCATTTTGGTATATTTCATGCCACCATTTCACCGCCAAATGCGATCAAATTAAAAAAAATGTTACATTTTTCACAATTTTAGGTTTCTCACTGAAATCATTTACAAACAGCTTGTGCAATTATGGCACAAATGGTTGTAAATGCTTCTCTGGGATCCCCTTTGTTCAGAAATAGCAGACATATATGACTTTGGCGTTGCTTTTTGGTAATTAGAATGCTGCTAAATGGCGCTGCGCATCACACGTGTATTATGGCTAGCAGTGAAGGGGTTAATTAGGTAGCTTGTAGGGAGCTTGCAGGGTTAATTTTAGCTTTAGTGTAGAGATCAGCCTCCCACCTGAAACATCAGACCCCCTGATCCCTCCCAAACATCTCTCTTCCCTCCCCTACCCCACAAATGTCCCCGCCATCTTAAGTACTGGCAGAAACTCTGCCAGTACTAAAATAAAAGGAGAATTTTGGCTTTTTTGTGCATTTTTTTTTAGCATATTTACATATGCTTATGTGTAGGATCCCCATTAGCCCCCAACCTCACTGATCCCCCACCAAACAGCTCTCTAACCCTCCCCCTCTGACTTAATGTGCGCCATCTTGGGTACTGGCAGCTGTCTGCCAGTACCCATTTTAGTGAAAAATATGCTGTTATATATTAAAAAAATCTCCCTTTTCTGTAGTGTAGCTTCCCCCCCCCCAATACCAACCCCCCACCCCTTCCTGATCCCTTAGATGCTTTCAAAAAAATAAGTTTATTATATATTTTTTTACAATCAACTTGTACCTTTTTTCTGTAGTGTAGCGGTTCCCACCCGCTCCCGCCCCGTGCACGCGCCCGCCCGCCACCCCCCGTGCACACGCGCGCCCCCGGCGATACCGCAACCGATCCCGCCCCCCTCTCTCACTAAGAAGCCATCGATGGCCGCCCACCCACCTCCCACTTCAGCTCCCACCCACCAACGAATGCGGCCATCGATGTCCGGTGCAGAGAGGGCCACAGAGTGGCTCTCTGCACCGGAGGGGTAAAAAATGTTATTGCAGGATGCCTCAATATCGAGGCATCCTGCAATAACCGGAAATCAGCTGGAAGTGATCAGGATCGCTTCCAGCTGCTTTCCAAACCGAGGACGTGCAGGGTACGTCCTTGGTCGTTAAGTGACTTTTTTAAGAGGACGTACCCTGCACGTCCTCGGTCATTAAGGGGTTAAACTTTACATTGAGGCGGGGGGGGGAACTTGCGGGCAGCGGCCATGTTCAGTCACACTGCTGTTTGCTGCTGCAGCTTTTCCTTGAAAAACCCTGAAATTCACATATCAGCTCATTGATCCGTTTAATTTTTTACCTGAACTACCTTGTGATTTGAACTGTGCACCTACTGAACCCAGTTTTGTAAGTATAGCTGCGGGCATCAGCGCCCGGAGCCATTGTACCATCTTGGCCTACTCTATATCCCCCGGCGGGGCGCCTCTGGCCCTGTCGTTACGCTGCACTTAATGTGCTTTCTTATATAGCATTCAACTACATTGTGCTGACTTTGAGCTCTTCTATAGAAGATCAATATGGACATGGAGTGTACCACTAATATTTTAGAAGCTCTGCGCAACTTACTGTCGGCTCATCATGTTGCCCTAGAAAAAACCCTGGACTTAACATTTCACCCTTAAGGTCTACAAACATCCCAGCACCTAACTAGCGACGGTCCTGTTTTAGATGTGCATTTAAACGATGGCGCTTTGGGGCCCCAGCGCTATCTAACTACCTCGATCCGCCATGACAAGAAACAGGTACCTCCTTACACGAAACCTGTATCAGGAGACAACGCGTATGGGAAGACCGAGTGGGACTCTGTCAATAGCACAGCTTGGATGCGGATCAGCAGAGATGCCACAGCGGAGACCCGATCAGCCTTTCTACCTGCTAGGGAAAATACAAGCACAGTCCCAACTGAAAAAGCACCCAACGATCAAGAGGAGACAGGACCACATAAAACATACCTCTCAGAGACTTGGCAGCTTACAAGGATCCCTAGATGCATAGACCTGCTGTTACTGTTCAAGCGGGAGGCTGGCTGAGAATGGAGACGCTGCCCTTGGCCTACCACATCTTCATGGCTTATACTCTTGACGACCCTGCAGCTGACTGAACATAAGGACTCTCTAAAGGAGACTCGCATAGGAGTTGGCTAGTTCTGTGACTGGCACCGGAGTCGGCTAGACTTAGAACTTATCATGAGTAAATAGACTTATACTGCAAACTATCTTTATTTACAGTTTGAGAATTCCGTTCTTATAACTCTATATGTTAATACTGTGTGATACAATCTAAATGTTTTAGCGGTCTTTTGACCCTGTTATTGCTTTTCCTCCTAGTTCATATAGGTGTTATTCTCTTTCTGATTGTATTTTTGTTAATGTAGTTCTGCTCGCAACGTTACAGAGACTTCCCCACAAATGCTTAATTGGCTATATCTCACTACTTGGGTCATAGCTTTATTTGCTCAGTGCAGTCACTTAGAAATGGCAGAGCAAGAGATTCTCTTATTGCTTAGCAGGCTGCACCCTGCCTGTAAGGTTAACAAATTTATGCCTTTATGCCACAGTATATAAATGCAGGTACCGTAGTGTAAGTCACTATCTATAGCCAAACGATTTTCAAGGTGGGCGTTATCCAAATACTTCTTACGCTGTTATTAACTCACTGCGCAGTGATGTGCTGTCTGCGGCCGAGGTAGGACATTATGCGCATAGCTCTATAAATAACCCTTAAGTGATGAACTCTCCTATTTTTATCTCGCTTTTTAACAGATTTGAAGTTGCGCATTCAGATAGTGTCTAAAAATCCCTGAGATTACATTACAATTTCTCTGCTGGGACTAATTTGTTTCATTACCATATTGATAATGAGGGATACTTCCCTTGCAGGCTCTAAGGTAAACGCTACAAATTAGTGTTGAGCAATGTATGTGACACTTATTCTTTGACTCTGGTTCACAAAATGTCCTGTGACTATTTATTTTTCCAGGTTGGTCAGCGTAGGCAATTTCAATTTCTATTAAGGTATATACTACTAGCATGTAATTTCAAAAAGCCTAAATTTCAAGCCCATATATATATATATTTATATCTCACTTTCAGTTTTTTTTTTTATATACATCATAAAACAGGAAAAATGAAGTTCCTCATTTGGGACCCAAAAGTGGCCCCCTATAGTCCATGGTAGTCTTCTATAGCTCGGTTTTTGTTCCTTATTTTGTGAGGTCCAAAAGTGGCCTCTTTTGTTATACAGAAGGCTTATAGTTTAACAGGCATATATGATGTTTAATATTATCCCTAATCAATACGCTATAATGTTGATGTGGTTATGTAACATTGATTTCTTTTTTTCTTGTATTGATTGAACTTAAAAACACTGCTTGTATGCCGTGAATTTAACTTCAATAAAAATTAAATAAAAAAATAAAAAAAAATAAAAACTTTACATTGAGGCTTCTTTTTTTAAAATACTTACCCTTTTTTTTTTTTACCTTGAGTTGCCTCACGAGCAGGACACCAAAGGGGGCACGTAATGATTGGAGGAAGCCGGATTCATCATCACTGTGCTTACTACAGCAGGAGCTGCGGGCGGAGGATCTGCTTTCCATTAAGAAAAGGTAAGTATTTTAAAAAAGAAGCTTCAATGTAAAGTTTAATGAACGAAAGTGCCCCTGTTTTTAAGAGTACTTTTAGATACCGGGCACTATTTCATTAAACTTTACAAGGAACGTAAATGCTCAACTTTAAAATTAAATGATGCCTCCTCAGATTCCTGATCTGAATTTGATAAGTCTTCTGAAGACAACTAACCATCAGAGGATGAGGAAGAGACATCAGAGTCAAAGACCTGAACCTGTTTGACAGAAGCCGATACAGTAGGTAAATTGGTTCTAGCAAAAGAACTAGAATACATTTACACCATCCTGACTTGAAAGTGGCCTAGCTGCCAAAACTTCAGAATGGTGGACTTTAAAAAAAATCCTTAAATCCTAAAGTAAAATCAGTAGCACATCCCTGAGCAGAATACACTGATAGAAGAAAAACTGAATTCACTGCAAATTTGAGTTGGAGGGAAGACTGTAGCCAATTTGCAAAACATACATTTCGTGATTGTAAAAACAAAGTCTGTAAATTTACCCTCTAAAGGATCTAACCCAGAGGGGACAGATCCAGTTTGCTTCCAAGACAAAAAGTACAGTTAATTTGCACAGCACAGAATAACACTGCAAATATCAGAAACTAGCACAGTTACAGTAGTACCCAGCAAATGCCCACTCCACTGTTGTTTACCCAGATGAAACCCCATCCAGTACTGTGCTAGACAGAGGATGTACTGAGAGTACATCTATGTAGTGTAACAGGAGAAGGCTGATGGACACGAGGCAGGCTTGTCACTACAACTCCCACAAGAGATTTATGTTGCACATCCAGTACTCTCCTTTACCCATCACTTTCAATGTTCCCCTTATGAGAGGATTAAAGGATCAGAGATCCCTTAAAGGGACAGTATACACTCATTTTCATATAACTGCATGTAATAGACACTACTATGAAGAATAAGATGCACAGATACTGATATAAAAATCCAGTATAAAACTGTTTAAAAACTTACTTAGAAGCTGTCAGTTTGGCTCTGTTGAAAAGGTCGCTGGAAAGCCCACTGCAAGTGGCAAATAAGACACTCCCCCCCCTCCCCCTTCTTTTACATATGAAAAGACCCTTTACACAAACAGGAGCAAGCTGGAGAAGGTAGCTGACGGTATTCACATAAAACTTTGGGGCTTGGTTAAGAGTCTGAAAATCAGAGCAATGTTATTTAAAAATAAGCAAAACTATACATTTATTTTTAAAAAAAATATATATATGGGCTATATAAATAGATCTACAAAACTTTTATGCAAAGAAAAAATGTGTATAATGTCACTTTAATTTGAATAAAATCCTGAGCACCTTCACCCACTTCTGTGAGAGGCAAAGAAAGACTGGGATGTAAAGGAAGTGGTAGGGATAATAAAGCTTTTGATGTAGGGTGCGTCTTGCCTCCTCCTGGTGGCCAGGTGATGAATTCCCAGCAGTAATAAAGTGTGGAATCTCACCACCTTAAAAAACAATGTTTTACCCTTTGAGACAGGGATCATCTCAAAGGTGAATAGGTATCTGAGAATCATGGAGAGAAAAAACAAAACAAAGTACACACACAAACAGCGATATAAAAAATAAAAATAAAAAAAAGTGTTAGAAAAAATACCTTTTTTCTTCTTTAAGCAGTTTACGCAATTTTTCTGCACTTGTTTCTATTTTCTTTTCTTTAGCCTGTACTTCTCTTTCTTCTTGTTTCTCCCTTTTTTCCAAAGATTTCTTTTTTGACCCATTCACCAGAAAAAACAGTTATCATGAGGTAACATTTCCAGGAGCATTATTCAAAAATAAATCAATCAACACGAACACACACAAGGAATATGAATTTTATCATTACATATAATTAAAAGTAACATTTATACCACATAATTTTAGTTTATGAAATTTACATGCAAAAAGATAACATTAAAGCAAAATAAACAATTCCACAAGTACAGTATGCAGCAATCCATTGCAAAGCATTTGGTGACCCCAAAATAAGCAAAAACCACACAAGAAGATAAAAAATACCAGTTAAACGTTAGGTTACAGAGTATGCATTGATAGTTTGTTTATTCAATAAAGTATTTCATACAAACCAGTTTTAGGAACACCCAGGTGATAAAGCAGAAATTGCAGTCCAATGTCAAGTCATGAAGAGCAATAATGGATATTCATAGCCACAGCATCAACAGTTCAAGGCAAGAAGAGATAGATGCACAAAAGAAAAACCATCATCAGTATTCCATAAAAAGAGAGGCAAATATTAAAAAATATTCAATTGCTTGTATGTTTTGTTGTAGGACTCATATTAAAGTATTTACTAATGCTGACAAACAAATCAAACACTTTGGAATTTGGCAGAGCTATACCAATTAATAAAATGTGAAATGTATACAAAAATATTTTATTAAAGAGAAAAGTAACCTAACCTTAAAGAGGCTGGATTTTTTTGTTATCATTTTCAAAAATTTATTTTGTTAACTA
The DNA here is from genome assembly GCF_027579735.1 of Bombina bombina. Classification (NCBI taxonomy): domain Eukaryota; kingdom Metazoa; phylum Chordata; class Amphibia; order Anura; family Bombinatoridae; genus Bombina; species Bombina bombina. The sequence continues at coordinate 392,782,163 of NC_069502.1, read as the reverse complement.
AATGAAAAGATAAAACATATAAAGACATTTATTAATGAACACTATTAGTTTTATTAACCAGGTAAACATTGTTTCAAAGGTCAACATCTCTGAAGTGGATTGTGTGCTGGGAAAAACACACAAGATAAAGCACATTCAAACATGGCCGATTAACCATTTGATAAACTTGGGGACAACAAATATGCGAAAATGAAACATCTAGACATCTGATTTATTAAGAATTTAAAAACAAACAAAAAAAGAATCAACCAAGCATTCAGAAAGGAGGGGAAGTTTCCAAACACCCTTTTATGCCTAACTTCAGCAATTATTTAGTAAAATGTTTTTTCCTTTTATTTATTCCCAAAATGGACTATTTGAAGCGGGGAAAAATCCTAAAATCCCAACAGGTCTCTTGGCTTGAACATAGTTTTGTACAAGTGTCCATTTAACTTTTAATACTTTAAAACAGCTGTAATAAAAGCCAAACTAAAGTAAACAAACATTACTATTTTTAGTAAAAATAGAAAAAATAAAGAATCACCTGCATGTGCTGGCGCACTTTAACCAAGGCCTCTTCAGCTTCTGTAAAGGTGTTGTCTATACTAAGCGCTTTGGTGTAATAACTCTCTGCATTCAAGAATTTATCCTCTTCCTCTAGTCTGAAATGAAAACACACCATGTTAAACTTCACAAAAAATGCCTCTAAAAAAGGGACATGAAAAACAAAATGGTATTCGTTGTTGAAGAGATACCTAGGTAGTTAGCATGCACATTAGGGGGTTTCATTTTTCCAAAGATGTGATTTTCATATGACTTTGCATACGCCCCGAGTCTCAGTGATGTAAAAGATATATATGCCAAATTTCAAGAAGATTGGATAATAGTTAGGGGTTGCACACATTGATCACTTATCACCAACTAGTGAAATTTCTAACATTAAAGTGCTTTACACTAATGTTCTTCTCATGTATTTCTTTCATCTTTTGCATGTAATTTAACTTTAAAATGGGAACCAAAAGAGGAATTTGGCTGCTAGAAAAGGTGCCTAGTGGAGAGTTTTTAGGAGCTCGGCTCCCTTCAAAGGAACAAGTACTTTTAGTTTTTATTTACCATCACAAGGAAATGAAAGAAGCACTTTTAGTACTGGTAAATCTACCAGTACTAAACTACAGGAAGTGTGGAGGAAAGCAAATATCCCTGTTAAGACGGAGGAGACTATCCGTGCTGGTATACAGAATCTGTACAAAGAATACCAAAATCTGGGTAAAGAGAAATCGAGAAACACGGATAAAGCAAATGTGAAACGGCAGATTTGGAAAGGTGATCTCGTCGAGTTATTTGACATTTCCCGGCAAAATGGGATGGACATGAACAGCGTATCACAAGAAGATAACGAATTTCTTAGGTCACAAAGAGAAGATCGTATGAGTTCGTCAATGAGTGGAGTATACAAGGTTTTCGCCTTGAAAATAAGAACTAAGTGTACAAAAGAAGGTGGATGGCAAAGGCAATATATGCACTTAAAATTGTCCTCTTCACTAAACAGTTGAATATTCCTCAACGACAATTGGAAGGAATGAAACGGGTTTCACATTTTGTCAGCCTCATATGTTTGCTTTCAGCATGAGGCAATTGTAAGTCGATGGGCTCCAAAGAATTATTTGGATATGCTACAGCTTCTGAGCACTTACCCAGATACAGACGTCAAAAAATGTGCTCTCACAGTTGCTAAGAGACACCTTTGGTATCTGTCAGAAACAAACGTAGGATTGGCTTTTTTGGACGACCGTATTACTCAGGCTGTTAAGGAAAATATGACTAAAAATTTAGAAACCAAACCTGCAAAGAAAAAGGAAGTGAAACGATTAGAGGGTAAAAACATGATTTTTGAAGAAAAAGACCTGAGCCATCAATGCAGAATACTGCATTGATTCTCTAAGAAACCATGTGAACGCTCTTAAGGTTGTCAATGATACCCCATAAAGAGGAACTGCTCTGATAAAAAAGTGTAACGAATCGGTCAGGGATGAACAACAAAAACAATTCTTGTTGAGGGTAGTCGAGCATCAGAGAAAAGTCGTCACCAAGCAAACAAAACAAGGGATTGCATCGTTCAAAGTTGATTAATATAACACATGTTTTGCCTATCATATTACCTATTAATCTTAGTGTATAGTTTTAATAGTATTTTAAGTTTGTGATTTCTAGTTTTCCCAATAAAAGTAATTAACATTGAAAAATCGTATTTTTTGCCTACTTTTACAAAACAGATCAAAGTGTGCAACCTCTAAATATTATCCAATCTTTAGCAAAAATGTAGCATATATATCTTTTACATCACTGAGACTCGGGGCATAAGCAAAGTCTGCAAAAATTTTAGTTTATTTTTTGCCTTAGAAAACAAAACACCCTAATGCACATGTCTGGAGCACTACATTGAAGGAAACACTGCTGCCATCTAGTGCTCTTGCAAATGTAGAACATTCCTTCAAAACTGCAGCAGACACACACTCCTGAGATTACCTCCCTGCTTTTCTACAAAAGGATACCAAAATAATGAAGAACATATGATGATACAAGTAGAATGGAAAATATAATTTATGCTTACCTGATAAATTCATTTCTCCTGTAGTGTAGTCAGTCCACGGGTCATCCATTACTTATGGGATTATATCTCCTCCCTAACAGGAAGTGCAAGAGGATCACCCAAGCAGAGCTGCTATATAGCTCCTCCCCTCTACGTCATATCCAGTCATTCGACCGAAACCATACGAGAAAGGAGAAACTATAGGGTGCAGTGGTGACTGGAGTTTAATTAAAATTTAGACCTGCCGTAAAAACAGGGCGGGCCGTGGACTGACTACACTACAGGAGAAATGAATTTATCAGGTAAGCATAAATTATATTTTCTCCTGTTAAGTGTAGTCAGTCCACGGGTCATCCATTACTTATGGGATACCAGGCAGGATCTTTACACGGAAGGAACCACTGCCTGTAGAACCTTTCTCCCAAAAACAGCCTCCGAAGAAGCAAAAGTGTCAAATTTGTAAAATTTTGAAAAAGTGTGAAGTGAAGACCAAGTTGCAGCCTTGCAAATCTGTTCAACAGAGGCCTCATTCTTAAAGGCCCAAGTGGAAGCCACAGCTCTAGTAGAATGAGCTGTAATCCTTTCAGGAGGCTGCTGTCTAGCAGTCTCATAGGCTAAACGTATTATGCTACGAAGCCAAAAAGAGAGAGAGGTAGCCGAAGCTTTTTGACCTCTCCTCTGTCCAGAATAAACGACAAACAGGGAAGAAGTTTGACGAAAATCTTTAGTTGCCTGCAAATAAAATTTCAGGGCACGGACGACGTCCAGATTGTGCAAAAGTCGTTCCTTCTTTGAAGAAGGGTTAGGGCACAATGATGGAACAACAATCTCTTGATTGATATTCTTGTTAGTGACTACCTTAGGTAAGAACCCAGGTTTAGTACGCAGAACTACCTTGTCTGAATGAAAAATCAGATAAGGAGAATCACAATGTAAGGCCGATAACTCAGAGACTCTTCGAGCCGAGGAAATAGCCATTAAAAACAGAACTTTCCAAGATAACAGCTTGATATCGATGGAATGAAGGGGTTCAAACGGAACACCTTGCAGAACGTTAAGAACTAAGTTAAAGCTCCACGGCGGAGCAACAGTCTTAAACACAGGCTTAATCCTAGCCAAAGCCTGAACGTCTAGAACTTCTGCCAGACGTTTGTGTAAAAGGATAGACAGAGCTGAAATCTGTCCCTTTAACGAACTAGCAGATAAACCCTTTTCTAAACCCTTCTGTAGAAAAGACAATATCCTAGGAATCCTAACCTTACTCCATGAGTAACTCTTGGATTCGCACCAATATAAGTATTTACGCCATATTTTATGGTAAATTTTCCTGGTAACAGGTTTCCTAGCCTGTAATAAGGTATCAATCACTGACTCCGAGAATCCACGCTTTGATAGAATCAAGCGTTCAATCTCCATGCAGTCAGCCTCAGAGAAATTAGATTTGGATGTTTGAAAGGACCCTGAATCAGAAGGTCCTGTCTCAGAGGCAGAGACCATGGTGGACAGGACAACATGTCCACTAGATCTGCATACCAGGTCCTGCGTGGCCACGCAGGCGCTATTAGAATCACCGATGCTCTCTCCTGTTTGATCCTGGCAATCGAGGAAGCATCGGGAAAGGTGGAAACACATAAGCCATGTTGAAGACCCAAGGTGCTGTCAGAGCATCTATCAGCACCGCTCCCGGGTCCCTGGACCTGGATCCGTAACAAGGAAGCTTGGCATTCTGGCGAGACGCCATGAGATCCAGATCTGGTTTGCCCCAATGATGAAGCAGTTGGGCAAACACCTCCGGATGAAGTTAACTGCTAACTGAGGCCAAGCCAGAAGAGCATTGAAAATTGCTCTTAATTCCAGAATGTTTATTGGAAGGAGTCTCTCCTCCTGAGTCCATGATCCCTGAGCCTTCAGGGAATTCCAGACTACGCCCCAACCTAGAAGGCTGGCGTCTGTTGTTACAATCTTCCAATCTGGCCTGCGGAAGGGCATCCCCTTGGACAGATGTGGCCGAGAAGCCACCATAGAAGAGAATCTCTGGTCTCTAGATCCAGATTTAGCAGAGGGGACAAATCTGAGTAATCCCCATTCCACTGACTTAGCATGCACAATTGCAGCGGTCTGAGATGCAGGCGCGCAAATGGTACTATGTCCATTGCAGCTACCATTAAGCCGATTACCTCCATGCACTGAGCCACTGACGGGTGTTGAATGGAATGAAGGACACGGCAAGCATTTAGAAGTTTTGATAACCTGTCCTCCGTCAGGTAAATTTTCATTTCTACAGAATCTATAAGAGTCCCTAGAAAGGGAACTCTTGTGAGTGGCAATAGAGAACTCTTTTCTACGTTCACCTTCCACCCATGCGACCTTAGAAATGCCAGAACTAACTCTGTATGAGACTTGGCAGTTTGGAAACTTGACGCTTGTATCAGAATGTCGTCTAGGTACGGAGCTACCGCTATGCCTCGCGGTCTTAGTACCGCCAGAAGAGAGCCCAGAACCTTTGTAAAGATTCTTGGAGCCGTAGCTAACCCGAAGGGAAGAGCTACAAACTGGTAATGCCTGTTTAGGAAGGCAAATCTTAGATACCGGTAATGATCCTTGTGAATCGGTATGTGAAGGTAGGCATCCTTTAAATCCACTGTGGTCATGTACTGACCATCTTGGATCAAGGGTAAGATGGTTCGAATATTTTCCATTTTGAACGATGGAACTCTTAGGAATTTGTTTAGGATCTTTAAGTCCAAGATTGGTCTGAAGGTTCCCTCTTTTTTGGGAACCACAAACAGATTTGAATAGAATCCTTTCCCGTGTTCCGACCACGGAACTGGGTGGATCACTCCCATTAGTAAGAGGTCTTGTACACAGCGTAGAAACGCCTCTTTCTTTATCTGGTTTGCTGATAACCTTGAAAGATGAAATCTCCCTTGTGGAGGAGAAGCTTTGAAGTCCAGAAGATATCCCTGAGATATGATTTCCAACGCCCAGGGATCCTGGACATCTCTTGCCCAAGCCTGGGCAAAGAGAGAAAGTCTGCCCCCCACTATATCCGTTTCCGGATCGGGGGACCTCACTTCATGCTGTCTTAGGGGCAGCAGCAGGTTTTCTGGCCTGCTTGCCCTTGTTCCAGGATTGGTTAGGTTTCCAGCCCTGTCTGTAGCGAGCAACAGTTCCTTCCTGTCTTGGAGCGGAGGAAGTTGATGCTGCTCCTGCCTTGAAATTACGAAAGGCACGAAAATTAGACTGTTTAGCCTTTGGTTTGGCCCTGTCTTGAGGCAGGGCATGGCCCTTACCTCCAGTAATGTCAGCGATAATTTCTTTCAAGCCGGGCCCGAATAATGTCTGCCCTTTGAAAGGAATATTAAGCAATTTAGATTTAGAAGTCACATCAGCTGACCAGGATTTAAGCCACAGTGCTCTGCGCGCTTGAATGGCGAATCCGGAGTTCTTAGCCGTAAGTTTGGTTAAGTGTACTACGGCATCAGAAATAAATGAATTAGCTAGCTTAAGGGCTTTAAGCTTGTTCATAATCTCATCCAATGGAGCTGTGCTAAGGGTCTCTTCCAGAGACTCAAACCAGAATGCCGCTGCAGCAGTGACAGGCGCGATGCATGCAAGGGGTTGTAATATAAAACCTTGCTGAACAAACATTTTCTTAAGGTAACCCTCTAACTTTTTATCCATTGGATCTGAAAAAGCACAGCTATCCTCCACCGGGATAGTGGTGCGCTTAGCCAGAGTAGAAACTGCTCCCTCCACCTTAGGGACCGTCTGCCATAGGTCCTGTGTGGTGGCGTCTATTGGAAACATTTTTCTAAATATAGGAGGGGGTGACACCGGGTCTATCCCACTCCTTGTTAACAATTTCTGTAAGCCTTTTAGGTATAGGAAAAACATCAGTACACGCCGGTACCGCAAAATATTTATCCAGCCTACATACTTTTTCTGGAATTGCAACCGTGTTACAATCATTCAGAGCCGCTAATACCTCCCCTAGTAATACACGGAGGTTCTCAAGCTTAAATTTAAAATTTGAAATCTCTGAATCCAGTTTACTTGGATCAGATCCGTCACCCACAGAATGAAGCTCTCCGTCCTCATGTTCTGCAAATTGTGACGCAGTATCAGACATGGCTCTACTATTATCAGCGCACTCTGTTCTTACCCCAGAGTGATGGCGTTTACCTCTTAATTCTGGCAATTTAGATAGTACTTCAGTCATAACATTAGCCATGTCTTGCAAAGTGATTTGTATGGGCCACCCTGATGTACTTGGCGCCACAATATCACGCACCTCCTGAGCGGGAGGCGAAGGTACTGACACGTGAGGAGAGTTAGTCGGCATAACTTCCCCCTCGTTGTCTGGTGATATTTTTTTAACATATAAAGTTTGACTTTTATTCAAAGTAACATCTATACATTGAGTGCACAAATTTCTATTGGGCTCCACATTGGCCTTTAAACATAGTGAACAAACAGATTCATCTGTGTCAGACATGTTTAAACAGACTAGCAATAACACTAGCAAGCTTGGAAAAAACTTTTAAATAAATTTACAAGCTATATAAAAAAACGCTACTGCGCCTTTAAGAAACATAAAAATGTGACACAGTTGAATTAACAATGAACCAAATATGTTAAAACAACCAAATTTTAACAGAAAATGTATAAAGTTAGCAGAGGATTGCACCCACCAGCAAAAGGATGATTAACCACTTAATACCCAAAACGGATAACAGTTGAAATAATAAACATTTTTATCACAGTCAAACACACTGTCACAGGTCTGCTGTGACTGATTACCTCCCTCAAAACTAGTTTTGGAGACCCCTGGGCTCTGTAGAGACGTCCTGGATCATGGAGGAAGAAATAGGAAGACTGTGACTAAATTTTTACTGCGCAATAAAGCGCTAAAATAGGCCCCTCCCACTCATATTACAACAGTGGGGAAGCTCAGTAAACTGTTTTTATGCAGAAAAAAACGACAGCCATGTGGTAAAAATCATGCCCATAAAGTTTTATCACCAAGTACCTCAGAAAAAACGATTAACATGCCAGTAAAACGTTTTAAAATTGAAAATTATGAAGTGTTATTAATAAGCCTGCTGCTAGTCGCTTTCACTGCAGCGCAGGCTCAAATATTACTTTAATATTGACAGTATTTTCTTAGTGAAATTCCATTCCCCAGAAATACCTCAGAGTATCATACATACATATCAGCCTGATACCAGTCGCTACTACTGCATTTAAGGCTGCGCTTACATTACATCGGTATTAGCAGTATTTTCTCAGTCAATTCCATTCCTTAGAAAATAATTTACTGCACATACCTCCTTGCAGGTGGGCCCTGCATGCTATCCCCTGTTCTGAAGTTACCTCACTCCTCAGAATGGCCGAGAAAAGCAAGTGGATCTTAGTTACGACCGCTAAGATCATAGAAAACTCAGGCAGATTCTTCTTCTAATGCTGCCTGAGAACAAACAACACACTCCGGTGCCGTTTAAAATAACAAACTTTTGATTGAAGAAATAAAAACTAAGTTTAACACACCACAGTCCTCTCACACGTCCTATCTTTAGTTAGGTGCAAGAGAATGACTGGATATGACGTAGAGGGGAGGAGCTATATAGCAGCTCTGCTTGGGTGATCCTCTTGCACTTCCTG
>NC_069502.1:392743930-392768930 GCF_027579735.1 Bombina bombina | reverse complement strand
TGTGTCCACATTGCTTATAGGTGATGCAACACTTTGTCTTAAACAAAAATAATGCCATGTCAATTGCAGTAAACTTTAAAGATTTGTGCACTTAAAAAGGGACACTGAATCCAAATTTGTTGTTTTTGTGATTCAGACAGAGCATGCAATCTTAAGCAACTTTCTAAATTTACTCCTATTAATTTTTCTTCGTTCTCTTGCTATATTTATTTGAAAAAGAAGGCATCTAAGTTTTTTTGTTCAGAACTCTGGATAGCACTTTTATTGGTGAATGAATTTATCCACCAAACAGCAAGAACAACCCAGGTTGTTCACCAAAAATGGTCCAGCATCTAAACTTACATTCTTGCATTTCAAATAAAGATACCAAGAGAATGAAGAACATTTTATAATGGAGTAAATTAGAAAGTTGCTTAAAATGTCATCCTCTATCTGAATCATGAAAGAAAAAAATTAGTTCAGTGTCCCTTTAACAAAGCTGAAGGTGTCTAAACAAAAATCTGGCAAATTCATGTTTTCATAATCAATCAACTTGCAAATGTTTGTTAAACGATTAATTTCTTACCAGGTAAGTATTCTCTTCTTTATGCCACCTCATATAAACTTCCCCATGTACAACATCTTCACACACAAAAAAAATCACTCAAAGGCTCTTAGACCCTCCTCACTTGTTACTCAATGCTTTTCCATTACTAGAGTATTCTGGCCCAAGCCAACAAGGCTCTTGACTAGAGCAGAATGATTTAGAAAACAAAATTTATGCCCCCTGTCCGGAAAGAAATACATTTATCAGGTAAGCATAAATTTAGTTCTCTTTCCTACTGACACTGAGAGTCCACAACGTTATTCCAATTACTAGTGGGAACCAATACCCAAGCTAGAGGACACGGAATGAACAGGGAGCGAGAAAAAAAAATGGCAGGAGGACCTTAACAGAAGGCACCACCACTTGAAGAACCTCTCTCCCAAAAAAAGCCTCAGACGAGGCAAAAGTATCAAAATTTGTAGAATTTTGAAAAAGTATGCAGAGAGGACCAAGTTACCACCTTGCAAATCTGTTCCACAGAAGCTTCATTTTTGAAAGCCCAAGACGATGATACAGCCCTAGTGGAATGAGACTTAATTCTCTCAGGAGGCTGCTGTCCAGCAGTCTCATAAGCCAAACTAATCAAATTTCTCAACCAGAGAGACAGAGAAGTAGAAGTGGCCTTCTGACCCCTACGTTTTCCACAGAAAACAACAAACAGGGCAGTAGCTTATAAGTAAAAACTTTAGAGCCCGCACAACATCCAAGTTATGCAAAAGATGTTTCTTTTGAGAAGAAGGATTAGGACAAAGAGAAGGAACAACCTTTTGCTGATTAATATTGCTATCCAATACTACCTTAGGAAGAAAACCCAATTTAGTACGAAGGACCGCCTTATCAGCATGAAAAATAAGGTAGGTTGAAATCACACTGCAGATCTGAAAACTCAGAAACTCTGCGAGCGGAAGAAATGGCCACAAGAAAGAAAACCTACCAGGATAACAGTTTTATATCAACAACATGCAAAGGCTCAAACAGAGCATGCTGTAAAACCTTAAGAACTAAATTAAGGCTCCATGGGGGAGCAACAGGTTTAAACAACCAGGGCCTGTACAAAGTATTTAACATCTAGTAGATCAGCCAGACGTTTGTGCAAAAGGATAGATAACTGAAATCTGACCCTTTAGAGCACTGACCGATAAACCTTTATCCAGTCCACCCTGAAGAAAAAGAAAAAGAAAATCTGGGGAATCCTCATCCGGCTCCAGGAGAACCCCTTAGAATCACACCAATAAAGATATTTACGGCATATCTTATGGTAAATCTTGCGAGTAACCGGCTTCCGAACTTGAATCATAGTATCAATGACAGCTTCAGAAAAACCATGCTTACTCAGAACTAGGCGTTCAATCTCCACACAGTTAGCTTAAGAGAATCTAGGTTTGGATGGAGGAAAAGGACCCTGAAGTAGAAGGTCCTTCCTCAGAGGTAACCTCCAAGGAGGTAGAGAAGACATCCTCACCAGATCCGCGAACCATATCCTGCGAGGCCATGCAGGAGCTATTAGAATCACTGATGCTCTCTCTTGTTTGATACGAGCAATGACTCATGGAAGGAGAGCAAAACAGAGGAAACAGATAAGCCAAAGAAAACCTCCAAGGAACCGCTTGAGTATCTATCAGAACGGCCTGACAATCTCTTTACCTTGAACCGTACTTTGGAACCTTGGCGTTTCTCTGGAACCCCCCACTTGAGGGTTATCTAAGAGAACACTTCCGGATGAAGAGCCCACTCCCCAGGGATGAAAAGTCTATCTGTTCAGAAAATCTGCCTTCCAATTGTCCATTCCTGGAATGTGGATGGCAGATAGACAATCGTGTGCTTCCGCCCACTGCAGAATTTGAGTAACCTCCTTCATGGCTAAGGTACTCCGATTCCCTCCCTGGTGGCTGAGGTAAGCCACTGAGGTGATGTCAGATTGGAATCTTATAAACCGTACCAACGCCAGTTGAGGCCAGGGCATTGAAGATAACTCTTAACTCCAAAATGTTTATTGGAAGAAAAGACTCCTCCCGAGACCACAGGCCTGAGCCTTTAGAGGGCCCCAAAACAGCACCCCAACCTGACAGGCTGGCGCCCTTAGTCACAATTTCCCAGGTCTGAGAAAGCAAGTGCCCCGAGACAGATGTTCCTGTGACACCCACCATGAGAGAGAATCTCTTGTCAGAGGGTCTGGATTTATCCTTTGAGCTAAATCCGAATGATCTCCGTTCCATTGATGGAGCAAAGTTGTAAGATGGAACCGAGCAAAAGGAATGATGTCCATTGATGCCACCATAAGACCTATCACCTCCATGCATTGGGCAACAGATGGACGAAAAGCAGACTGTAGAGAAAGGCAGGAAGCAAAAATCTTGTTCTTTCTGACCTCAATCCGAAAAATCTTCATGGACAGGGAATCTATTATAGTCCCTAGGAAACACACTTTGGTAGATGGAACAAGAGAACTTTTTTCCAAATTTACCTTCCACCCATGGGAACGTAGAAAAGGACAACAGCATCTCTGTATGAGATTGGGTTAGTCGAAAAGATGACATCTAGATAAGGCGCTACAGCAATTTCCTGGGATCTGATCACAGCCAAAAGCACCCCCAGAACATTTGTGAATATTCTGGGAGCCGTTACCAGACCAAATGGAAGTGCAACAAATTGGAAGTGCTTGACCAGAAAGGCAAACCTCAGATACTGATGGTGTTCCCTGTGTATGGGAACGTGAAGGTATGCATCCTTCAGGTCTATGGTCATCATAAACTGACCTTCCTGTACCAAAAGGAAGAATGAATCACATAGTTTCCATCTTGAAGGATGGAAACCTGAGGAATTTGTTTAAACACTTGAAGTCTAAAATGGGCCGAAAAGTTCCCTCCTTTTTGGAAACCACAAATAGATTTAAGTAGAATCCTAGACCCCGTTATGCTAGAGTGACAGGAACAATAACTCCCAGAGAGAATAGGTCTTTTACATAGTTTAGGAAGGATTTCTTCTTTATTTGGTTTGAGGAAAGTCTTGACAGGAGAAATCTGCCCATGGGAGGGCAAGACTTGAATCCCATTCTGTAACCCTCTACTGTAGTTTCCTCTGTAAAAAGATCAGATAACGCATCACACCAATAAAATGCAGCTCCTGCAACTGGAGCAATACTCGCTGCTGGTTGCCTCTGTCCATGAAGGGATACATACATCTCTATGTAAGCCTCTAAGCTTCTTCTCCATTGGATCCTTAAAAGAGCAACTATCCTCTATAGGAATGGTAGTTCTCTTAGCAAGAGTAGAAATAGCTCCTACTTTAGGAACAGTGTGCCATGAGTCACGAATAGAGTCAGCCACAGGAAACATTTTCTTAAAAACAGGAGAAGGGGAAAAAGGAACCCCTGGTCGGTCCCATTCCTGAGCAATAATTACCGACATCTTCCTTGGTACAGGAAAAATCTCCTCAGAAGATGGTGAATCAGACTATCCAATTTTGAGGACTTTGAACCGGTGGTTGTTATCAACCCCACAGTCGTCCAAAGTAGCTAGAACCTCCTTCAAATGTAATCAGGAGGTGCTCAAGTTTAAATCTAAAATTAACTTCTTCAGATTCTGAATACTTTTCTGCTAAAGTGTCAGAAATCTCACCTTAAGAAGCTACGGAAGTATTCTCATCAGACATCTGAGCAAGAGTGGCTAATGCAGATCTAGAATCAGAAACCTTAGCATTAAGCAAGTGTTTAGATTTTCTTTTACGCTTACCCAATGAAGGGAAAGCTGACAAAGCCTCTGTTACTGCAGAAGAAATCTGAGCAGCAAAATCCCAAGGTAAATAAACACCCCCATGTGGATGAGAGGAAACCGAAGGCACAGCATGAGAAATAACTAAGGCTTGGGATGTTTGAGGAGAAAGCTGAGGCATGTCACGCACAGCATTATCCTGAGAGACAGTCTCAGAAGGGAGTAATTTATCTTTAAATTTTAAAGTCTTAGATAAACAAGAAGAACAAAATTGCATAGGCAAAACAATTTGGGCTTCTAAACAAAGTAAACCTTTATCCATGGAGCTGGACTGATCCGTGTTTTAAGTCAATAGCTAATTCCCACAAGTAATAGGCAATGAGATACAAAAATAAAAATGCTATAAAATTTTATTAAAAATGTTAAAAATCAAAAATGTCCTGAGACACCCATCACAAATACCTCATTGCCTATGACAGAAAAATAAAAAAGCTTTAAAAATGTAAGATTAAAAATTAAATGAGGGAAACGAAAAATACCTCAGATTGTCTGAGGTTCCTACCGGTAAGAAAATACCCCTCTAGCAATTGGAATGGAATCTGACTTGTTCAGCAATACGATCCAATAAGGACAGCAAATGCAGCCTACACTTGATGAGCCGAAATCAATATGCGAATCAGTCTGGTCGCAACGGCACCGATCCGCTAAACCAGAAGGCGGGTGTCACGTGACCGGACTGAAATTAAAGTGTGCAACTATTTTTCTGTAGAGAGAAAAAGGCTCCAGTTAAATCAGCTAATCGTTTAATACACAAAGCTACTGCAAGCACAAAATAATGCTTTGGCTCACCAGCCTAAACATCCCAGGCCTTACACATGTCTCTATTAAAATAATTAAATATCTAACATCCCAGCCCATTGATCCAACATATCTCCAAATTAGGAATAACTTATCCCATATTAAAAAAGGGCCAATAAAAAAGTGCCCATATAAATCCTTAAATTAATAAAGGATTATTATGTCTTGTAAAATAACAATCTGGAGGAGGATTAACCCCAAAAGTGCTGCTGTCCTTCATTACCTAGGAGGCAAAGGCACTTACCTTAGATTGCATGAGAGATGTTGATACTCAAGGTGTGGCAGGCACTACGCTCCCTGTCATGGACCTGTAGGAAAAGAAAGAACAGAGTAGCCAACTCTGGCTTTCCATAAAGGGGTAGCAAAGTGTTAAAAGTAAAGCAAATGACTGCCTCACCGCCTTTTAACAACTAAAAAACACCACTACTTTTACTCAAGAGATTGACGTGGACACAGCTAGACCCCAATCCTTGCTTGCAGGGAAAAGTACCCATAAAAGGATTAAAAGTCTTCAGACACTAACTTTGCACAACCTCAATTGGCAGAGGCAAAGAGAATGACTGCTAGTTATTGGTAAGGCAGTTACACTTAACAGCTATGCTGGGGTGCTCTTTGCCTCCTCCTGCAGGCCAGGAGTTGAAAATCCCACTAGTAATTGGAATGATGTTGTTAATCTCTCTATGTCATAGGAAAGAAAAGGCATTGAATTAAGGGGCATAACGAATCCCCACAGTTTTATACATTTGATTTATTATGCATAGAACAAAACAGTGATCCCTAGTAGTTTAGCTGAGGCGCATGATTCTTTCATGGGTCCCTAGAGTCTGGATATCTATGAGGCAAATATGGCATAAAAATGTTGTGGGTGGGTATTAGCACACTTACCAGTGCACAAAAACAAAATATACCACTACCTAAAAGTAAAAGTCTTTAAAAGGGACAGTATTGTACTGGAAAATGTTCTCATCTTTAATTTGTTCCCAATTATCAATTTTATCTGCTGAAGTATATTATATTGTTTAAAAATAGCTCATTAACCTTGTTTTTCCATTTGGAATAGCTGCTTTTGCTTGCGGTATCCCCACCAATACTAAAAACTGCAATACTTAAGTATTGGCTATAGAACAGCTATGTGAAAAACATAAATTATGTAAGAACTTACCTGATAAATTCATTTCTTTCATATTAGCAAGAGTCCATGAGCTAGTGACGTATGGGATATACATTCCTACCAGGAGGGGCAAAGTTTCCCAAACCTCAAAATGCCTATAAATACACCCCTCACCACACCCACAAATCAGTTTAATGAATAGCCAAGAAGTGGGGTGATAAGAAAAAAGTGTGAAAGCATAAAAAACAAGGAATTGGAATAATTGTGCTTTATACAAGAAAATCATAACCACCACAAAAAAGGGTGGGCCTCATGGACTCTTGCTAATATGAAAGAAATGAATTTATCAGGTAAGTTTTTACATAAATTATGTTTTCTTTCATGTAATTAGCAAGAGTCCATGAGCTAGTGACGTATGGGATAATGACTACCCAAGATGTGGATCTTCCACGCAAGAGTCACTAGAGAGGGAGGGATAAAATAAAGATAGCCAATTCCGCTGAAAAATAATCCACACCCAAAATAAAGTTTAAATCTTATAATGAAGAAAACTGAAATTATAAGCAGAAGAATCAAACTGAAACAGCTGCCTGAAGTATTTTTCTACCAAAAACTGCTTCAGAAGAAGAATACACATCAAAATGGTAGAATTTAGTAAAAGTATGCAAAGAAGACCAAGTTGCTGCTTTGCAAATCTGATCAATCGAAGCTTCATTCCTAAACGCCCAGGAAGTAGAAACTGACCTAGTAGAATAAGCTGTAATCCTTTGAGGCGGAGATTTACCCGACTCGACATAAGCATGATGAATTAAAGATTTCAACCAAGATGCCAAAGAAATGGCAGAGGCCTTCTGACCTTTCCTAGAACCGGAAAAGATAACAAATAGACTAGAAGTCTTTCGTAAATTCTTAGTAGCTTCAACATAATATTTCAAAGCTCTAACTACATCCAAAGAATGCAATGATCTCTCCTTAGAATTCTTAGGATTAGGACATAATGAAGGAACCACAATTTCTCTACTAATGTTGTTAGAATTCACAACCTTAGGTAAAAATTTAAAAGAAGTTCGCAACACCGCCTTATCCTGATGGAAAATCAGAAAAGGAGATTCACAAGAAAGAGCAGATAATTCAGAAACTCTTCTAGCAGAAGAGATGGCCAAAAGAAAACAAAACTTTCCAAGAAAGTAATTTAATGTCCAGTGAATGCATAGGTTCAAACGGAAGAGCTTGAAGAGCCCCCAGAACCAAATTCAAACTCCAAGGAGGAGAAATTGACTTAATAACAGGTTTTATACGAACCAAAGCTTGTACAAAACAATGAATATCAGGAAGAATAGCAATCCTTCTGTGAAAAAGAACAGAAAGAGCAGAGATTTGTCCTTTCAAGGAACTTGCAGACAAACCTTTATCCAAACCATCCTGAAGAAACTGAAAAATTCTCGGAATTCTAAAAGAATGCCAGGAAAAATTATGAGAAAGACACCAAGAAATGTAAGTCTTCCAGACTCGATAATATATCTTCCTAGATACAGATCTACGAGCCTGTAACATAGTATTAATCACAGAGTCAGAGAAACCTCTTTGACTAAGAATCAAGCGTTCAATCTCCATACCTATAAATTTAAGGATTTGAGATCCTGATGGTAAAAAAGGACCTTGTGACAGAAGGTCTGGTCTTAACGGAAGAGTCCACGGTTGGCAAGAAGCCATGCGGACAAGATCCGTATACCAAAACCTGTGAGACCATGCTGGAGCCACCAGCAGAAAAAACGAGCATTCCTTCAGAATCTTGGAGATTACTCTTGGAAGAAGAACTAGAGGCGGAAAGATATAGGCAGGATGATACTTCCAAGGAAGTGACAATGCATCCACTGCTTCCGCCTGAGGATCCCTGGATCTGGACAGATACCTGGGGAGGTTTCTTGTTTAGATGAGAAGCCATCAGATCTATTTCTGGAAGTCCCCACATTTGAACAATCACTTCTGGGTGAAGAGACCACTCGCCCGGATGTAACGTTTGGCGCTTTCCGCTTTCCAATTGTCAATACCTGGGATATGAACCGCAGAGATTAGACAGGAGCTGGATTCCGCCCATACCAGTATTCGAGATACTTCTTTCATAGCCAGAGGACTGAGTCCCTCCTTGATGATTGATATATGCCACAGTTGTGATATTGTCTGTCTGAAAACAAATGAACGATTCTCTCTTTAGAAGAGGCCATGACTGAAGAGCTTCTGAAAATTGCACGGAGTTCCAAAATATTGATTGGTAATCTCACATCCTGAGATTTCCCAAACCCCTTGTGCTGTCAGAAACCCCCATACAGCTCCCCAACCTGTCAGACTTGCATCTGTTGAGATCACAGTCCAGGTTGGAAGAAAAAAAGAAGCCCCCTGAACTAAACGATGGTGGTCTGTACCACGTCAGAGGGTGTCGAACAATCAGTTTTAAAGATATTAAATGAGATATCTTTGTATAATCCCGGCACCACTGGTTCAGCATACAGAGCTGAAGAGGTCGCATGTGAAAATGAGCAAAGGGGAACACGTCCAATGCAGCAGTCATAAGAACCTAGAATTTCCATGCATAAGGCTACCGAAGGGAATGATTGAGACTGAAGGTTTCGATAAGCTGAAACCAATTTCAGACGTCTCCTGTCCAACAGAGACAGAGTCATGGACACTGAATCTATCCGGAAATCTAAAAAAAGGTTACTCTTGTCTGAGGAATCAACAAACTTTTTGGTTAATTGATCCTCCAACCATGTTCTTGAAGAAACAACACTCATAAAAAGCTGGAAAGGATCTTTCCATTGAAAATGAGCAAAGGGAATTGAATCCAATGCTATTAAAACTTCTATGCATATATAGCAACTGAAGGAAATAATAGAGACTAAAGGTACCGACAGACGGAACCCCAATACAAATTGTCCCTTGTCTGATAGAGACAAAGATAGTGACATAAACCATCTGGAAACCTAAAAAAAAGGTGACCCTTGCGTGAGGAATCAAGAGCTTTTGAAAAAAGATCCTCTAACTATGTCCTGAAGAGCAAGTGAAACATATGAGAATCCGCATCCTCAGGAAATAATCTGAATGAAAACAGAAAAATGAATACGCATTTATTGTATCTAAAGAAAACAAATAATGCTATCAATGACCACAAAAAGGCAAAATAGTTTGAATAAAACTCCAAAACCCAGTTCCTAGAAAAGGAACTGGAATAAAAACCCCAGAAGATTCCAGGTCTGAGCAGCGCTTGAACCCCATGGGTACCCAGCCATGCCTCAACAGTATCCAAAATATATAGGACAGAAACACACTGAAAGAAAGTGTTAGCCTTACTGGAATAAAATCAAAGAAATTTGGACAAAAACATAATTTATGCTTACCTGATAAATTCCTTTCTCCTGTAGTGTAGTCAGTCCACGGGTCATCCATTACTTATGGAATATTTCTCTTCCTAACAGGAAACTGCAAGAGAATTACCCAGGAGAGCTTGCTATATAGCTCCTCCCCTCACCTGTCATACTCAGTCATTCGACCAAGCATACGAGAAAGGAGGAACCATAGGGTACAGTGGTGACTGGAGTTTAATTAAAATTTAGACCTGCCGTAAAAACAGGGCGGGCCGTGGACTGACTACACTACAGGAGAAAGGAATTTATCAGGTAAGCATAAATTATGTTTTCTCCTGTTAAGTGTAGTCAGTCCACGGGTCATCCATTACTTATGGAATACCAATACCAAAGCTAAAGTACACGGATGAAGGGAGGGACAAGGCAGGAACATTAAACAGAAGGAACCACTGCCTGAAGTACCTTTCTCCCAAACACAGCCTCCGAGGAAGCAAAAGTGTCAAATTTGTAAAATTTTGAAAAAGTGTGAAGCGAAGACCAAGTCGCAGCCTTGCAAATCTGTTCAACAGGGGCCTCATTTTTAAAGGCCCAGGTGGAAGCCACAGCTCTAGTAGAATGAGCTGTAATCCTTTCAGGAGCCTGCTGTCCAGCAGTCTCATAGGCTAATCGTATTATGCTACGAAGCCAAAAAGAGAGAGAGGTAGCCGAAGCCTTTTGACCTCTCCTCTGTCCAGAGTAAACGACAAACAGGGAAGAAGTTTGACGAAAATCCTTAGTTGCCTGCAAATAGAATTTCAGGGCACGGACTACGTCCAGATTATGCAAAAGTCGTTCCTTCTTTGAAGAAGGGTTAGGACACAGAGATGGAACAACAATCTCTTGATTGATATTCTTGTTAGTAACTACCTTAGGTAAGAACCCAGGTTTAGTACGCAGAACTACCTTGTCTGAATGGAAAATCAGATAAGGAGAATCACAATGTAAGGCAGATAACTCAGAGACTCTCCGAGCCGAGGAAATAGCCATCAAAAACAGAACTTTCCAAGATAACAACTTGATATCAATGGAATGAAGGGGTTCAAATGGAACGCCCTGAAGAACATTAAGAACTAAGTTTAAGCTCCACGGCGGAGCAACAGACTTAAACACAGGCTTAATCCTAGTTAAAGCCTGACAGAAAGCCTGAACGTCTGGAACTTCAGCCAGACATTTGTGTAGAAGAATAGACAGAGCAGAAATCTGTCCCTTTAACGAACTAGTAGATAAGCCCTTTTCTAAACCCTCTTGTAGAAAGGACAATATCCTAGGAATCCTAACCTTACTCCATGAGTAACTCTTGGATTCGCACCAATGTAAATATTTACGCCATATTTTATGGTAAATTTTTCTGGTAACAGGCTTCCTAGCCTGTATTAAGGTATCAATAACCGACTCCGAGAAACCACGCTTTGATAGAATCAAGCGTTCAATCTCCATGCAGTCAGCCTCAGAGAAATTAGATTTGGATGTTTGAAAGGACCCTGAATTAGAAGGTCCTGTCTCAGAGGCAGAAACCACGGTGGACAGGACGACATGTCCACTAGGTCTGCATACCAGGTCCTGCGTGGCCACGCAGGCGCTATCAGAATCACAGAAGCTCTCTCCTGTTTGATCTTGGCAATCAAACAAGGAAGCATTGGGAATGGTGGAAACACATAAGCCATGTTGAAGACCCAAGGGGCTGTCAGAGCATCTATCAGCACCGCTCCCGGGTCCCTGGACCTGGATCCGTAACAAGGAAGCTTGGCGTTCTGACGAGACGCCATGAGATCCAGATCTGGTTTGCCCCAACGACGAACCAGTTGAGCAAAGACCTCCGGATGAAGTTCCCACTCTCCCGGATGAAAAGTCTGGCGACTTAGAAAATCCGCCTCCCAGTTCTCCACGCCTGGGATGTAGATCGCTGACAGGTGGCAAGAGTGAGACTCTGCCCAGCGAATTATCTTTGAGACTTCCAACATCGCTAGGGAACTTCTGGTTCCCCCTTGATGGTTGATATAAGCCACAGTCGTGATGTTGTCCGACTGAAATCTGATGAACCTCAGAGTTGCTAACTGAGGCCAAGCTAGGAGAGCATTGAATATTGCTCTTAACTCCAGAATCTTTATTGGGAGGAGTTTCTCCTCCTGAGTCCATAATCCCTGAGCTTTCAGGGAATTCCAGACTGCTCCCCAGCCTAGAAGGCTGGCGTCTGTTGTTACAATCGTCCAATCTGGCCTGCGAAAGGTCATCCCCTTGGACAGATGTGGCCGCGAGAGCCACCATAGAAGAGAATCTCTGGTCTCTTGATCCAGATTTAGTAGGGGGGACAAATCTGAGTAATCCCCGTTCCACTGACTTAGCATGCACAATTGCAGCGGTCTGAGATGCAGGCGCGCAAATGGTACTATGTCCATTGCCGCTACCATTAAGCAGATTACTTCCATGCACTGAGCTACTGACGGGTGTGGAATGGAGTGAAGGACACGGCAAGCATTTAGAAGTTTTAATAACCTGGCCTCTATCAGGTAAATTTTCATCTCTACAGAATCTATAAGAGTCCCTAGAAAGGGAACTCTTGTAAGTGGTAATAGAGAACTCTTTTCCACGTTCACCTTCCACCCATGCGACCTCAGAAATGCCAGAACTATCTCTGTATGAGACTTGGCAGTTTGAAAACTTGACGCTTGTATCAGAATGTCGTCTAGGTACGGAGTCACCGCTATGCCTCGCGGTCTTAGTACCGCCAGAAGTGATCCTAGAATTTTTGTAAAGATTCTTGGAGCCGTAGCTAATCCGAAGGGAAGAGCTACAAACTGGTAATGCCTGTCTAGGAAGGCAAATCTCAAATACCGGTAATGGTCCTTGTGAATCGGTATGTGAAGGTAGGCATCCTTTAAGTCCACCGTGGTCATGTACTGACCCTCTTGGATCATGGGAAGGATGGTTCGAAGTCTCCATTTTGAATGATGGAACTCTTAGAAATTTGTTTAGGTTTTTTAAGTCCAAGATTGGTCTGAAGGTTCCCTCTTTTTTGGGAACCACAAATAGATTTGAATAGAATCCCTGCCCCTGTTCCGTCCGCGGAACTGGGTGGATTACCCCCATTAGTAAGAGGTCTTGTACACAGCGTAGAAACGCCTCTTTCTTTGTTTGGTTTGCTGATAACCTTGAAAGATGAAATCTCCCCCGTGGAGGAGAAGTCTTGAAGTCCAGGAGATATCCCTGGGATATGAACTCCAACGCCCAGGGATCCTGGACATCTCTTGCCCAAGCCTGGGCGAAGAGAGAAAGTCTGCCCCCCCACTAGATCCGTTTCCGGATAGGGGGCCCTCTCTTCATGCTGTCTTGGGGGCAGCAGCAGGTTTCTTGGCCTGCTTGCCCCTGTTCCAGGACTGGTTAACTTTCCAGCCCTGCCTGTAACGAGCAACAGCTCCTTCCTGTTTTGGAGCGGAGGAAGTTGATGCTGCTCCTGCCTTGAAGTTACGAAAGGCACGAAAATTAGACTGTTTGGCCTTTGATTTGGCCCTGTCCTGAGGTAGAGCATGGCCCTTACCTCCCGTAATGTCAGCAATAATTTCTTTCAAGTCGGGCCCGAATAAGGTCTGCCCTTTGAAAGGAATATTAAGCAATTTAGATTTAGAAGTCACGTCAGCTGACCAGGATTTAAGCCATAGCGCTCTGCGCGCTTGGATGGCGAATCCGGAGTTCTTAGCCGTAAGTTTGGTTAAATGCACAACGGCATCAGAAACAAATGCGTTAGCTAGCTTAAGTGTTTTAAGCTTGTTCATTATTTCATCCAATGGAGCTGAGCGAATGGCCTCTTCCAGAGACTCAAACCAGAATGCTGCCGCAGCAGTGACAGGCGCAATGCATGCAAGGGGCTGTAAAATAAAACCTTGTTGAACAAACATTTTCTTAAGGTAACCCTCTAATTTTTTATCCATTGGATCTGAAAAGGCACAACTATCCTCCACCGGGATAGTGGTACGCTTAGCTAAAGTAGAAACTGCTCCCTCCACCTTAGGGACCGTCTGCCATAAGTCTCGTGTGGTGGCGTCAATAGGAAACATTTTCCTAAATATGGGAGGAGGTGTAAAAGGCACACCAGGTCTATCCCACTCCTTGCTAATAATCTCTGTAAGCCTTTTTGGTATAGGAAATACGTCAGTATACACCGGTACCGCATAGTATTTATCCAACCTACATAATTTCTCTGGAATTGCAACTGTGTTACAATCAGAGCCGCTAATACCTCCCCTAGCAATGTGCGGAGGTTCTCTAGCTTAAATTTAAAATTGGAAATCTCTGAATCCAGTCTCCCTGGATCAGATCCGTCACCCACAGAATGAAGCTCTCCGTCCTCACGTTCTGCAAACTGTGACGCAGTATCTGACATGGCTCTCATCTCATCCGCGCGCTCTATCCTTAACCCAGAGCTATCGCACTTGCCTCTTAAATCTGGCAACTTAGATAATACTTCTGTCATAACAGTAGCCATGTCTTGCAAAGTGATTTGTAAGGGCCTCCCTGATGTACTTGGCGCCACAAAATCACGCACCTCCTGAGCGGGAGGCGCAGGTACTGACACGTGAGGAGAGTAAGTCGGCATAACTTCCCCCTCGTCGTCTGGTGATAATTTCTTTACATGTAAAGATTGACTTTTATTTAAAGAAGCATCAATGCAATTAGTACATACATTTCTATTGGGCTCCACATTGGCCTTTAAACATAGTGAACAAAGAGATTCATCCGAGTCAGACATGTTTAAACAAACTAGCAATGAGACTAGCAAACTTGTAAATACTTTTCAAAATTACTTTACAAGCAATATAAAAAACGTTACTGTGCCTTTAAGAAGCACAGAAAAACTGACACAGTTGAAATAACAATGAACAAAAATAGTTATAGCAACCAAATTTGTACAGTAAATGTATTAAGTTAGCAAAGGATTGCACCCACCAGCAAATGGATGATTAACCCCTTAGTACCCAAAAACGGATAACAATTATATAATTAACGTTTTTCTCACAGTCAAATACACTGTCACAGGACTACTGTGACTGATTACCTCCCTCAAAATGGATTTTGAAGACCCCTGAGCTCTCTAGAGACGATCTGGATCATGGAGGATGAAGTAGACAGATTGTGACTGAATTTTTACTGCGCAAAAAAGCGCTAAAATAGGCCCCTCCCACTCATATTACAACAGTGGGGAAGCTCAGAAACTGTTTCTATGCAGAAAACAAAAATGGCCATGTGGTAAAAATCAAGCCCCAATAAGTTTTATCACCAAGTACCTCACAAAAAACGATTAACATGCCAGTAAACGTTTTAAACATACATTTAAAAGTTATGTATTATTATTTACAAGCCTGCTACCAGTCGCTTTTACTGCAGTTAAGGCTCATACATTATTTCAGTATTTACAGTATTTTCAGAGTCAATTCCATTCCTTAGAAAATACATTCAGTGCACACACACACACATCAGCCTGATACCAGTCGCTATCGCTGCATTTAAGGCTGAACTTACTTTACAATGGTATCAGCAGTATTTTCTCAGTCAATTCCATTCCTCAGAAAATAATTTACTGCATATACCTCTTTGTTGCAGGGGGACCCTGCATGCTATTCCCCTTCTCTGAAGTTACCTCACTTTTCCTCAGATGAGAACAGCCAGTGGGTCTTAGTTACGTCTGCTAAGACCATAGAAAAAAAACCCAGGCAGATTCTTCTTCTAATGCTGCCTGAGAATAAACAGCACACTCCGGTGCCATTTAAAAATAACAAACTTTTGATTGTAGAAATAAACTAAGTTAAAAAACACCACAGATCTCTCACAGCTTCCTATCTAGTTAGGCTGCAAGAGAATGACTGAGTATGACAGGTGAGGGGAGGAGCTATATAGCAAGCTCTGCTGGGTAATTCTCTTGCAGTTTCCTGTTAGGAAGAGAAATATTCCATAAGTAATGGATGACCCGTGGACTGACTACACTTAACAGGAGAAATAGAACCAAATAAATTTCAAAGAAGTCTTAACCGGCGCCTTACCAGCCAAGCTGGAATACGGCACGTGCATCGCAACATTAGGGAGCCAATTTCGAACCCCAATTAAAAACATGTTACTTGGGAAAGAACTCAGAATTCGTTAATTAATAAGAACAACCAAACTAGTGTAAGCTTAAAGTTTTAGTCTTAGAACTCAATCTTGAAGCCCATAGTAACAGTTAAGAATTGAATCCAATTATAATTGATTATCTTAGAAGAAAAGAAATATGGATTTCTTTTTTTTTTTTTTTAAATCACAGAATTCTTCTAGCTAAAATAGCTAAAGACATAGATTAACCCTCATTTGCGAATATATTCAATAAAATGAAGACACAAATGAAATCATTAGCATGATAGTCCAGTTTAAAGGACCAGTCAAAACAGAGGACTTGCAAAATGCAAAACAACAAGACAAATGCAACGGCACCTAGTCTAGTAAATGTTGTCCCTTAACAATGCTAAAATAAATCATGATCTGATACTTGATCTTAAAGTAAACAGAAAAAATGAAGCAATTGCAATATCACAGGACCAAGAAAAGTACCTGAAACTAAATAATTTTCCAAAAATAAGATACAACTATATAAAGGAAAATAAATACTATTTTGCTATAAAAACAATAGCATAATTAGTAGGAGTAGAGATAGCTCCAATAAATTGGAGAACCCTCCAAATTGAATTTAACTGCTGACAAAGAATATAGTTTAAAAATAAAAGACAATTCTCAGCCTATTCCATTCCCTAGTATGGGGAATTGGAAAGAAAACCTCTGAAATCACAGAAGAAATAAAAAGGCAGAAATAGTGTCAGCTAGTCTTAAAGAACTAGTTACCTTAATATCCAAAATAATCAACACCTCTTCAACAAAGAACAATTTACTTTAATAATAAAAAAAATTATATAAAAAAGTAGATTTGTTAGTGTCAATATCTGATGAAGAGAATTTCTGAAAGAGAAAAAAAACATCATCAGAGAAGGATAAATCAGTATGTTGTTGGTCATTTGAAACTTCAATAATTAAAAAAGAAGTGAAAAAGACCTAAAAATCGTATTAGAAGGCACGAAGTCAGACATAACCTTAATCAGAAAAAATATTTCTTATAAATCTTCTAAACATTTCTTGCACTTAAGAATGGAAATGTATAAAGCATAAATACTAATGGAATCTGCATGTAAAAAGTATATCATAATAACTTATTACAAACCACAGCTAAAGATAAACATTTATAACATTTAAAATAAATGAACTTAGCTTTGGTAGAACTGAAACTCAGTTAAGCATTTTTCCAGAAGTGGCTTCTGACTCAGGGACAAACGGAGACATCTTGCAATATGTAATAGAAAAAAACAACATAAAACAAAATTGATCAAATTCCTTAAATGACAGTTTCAGGAATGGGAAAAAATGCCAGTGAACAAGCTTCTAGCAACCAGAAGCAATAAATAATGAGACTTAAATAATGTGGAGACAATAGTGACACCCATATTTTTTAGCGCCAAAAAAGACGCCCACATTATTTGGCGCCTAAATGCTTTTGGCGCCAAAAATGACGCCACATCCGGAACGCCGACACTTTTGGCGCAAAAAAACGTCAAAAAAATGACGCAACTTCCGGCGACATGTATGACGCCGGAAACAGAAAAAAAATTTGCGCCAAAAAAGTCCGCGCCAAGAATGACGCAATAAAATGAAGCATTTTCAGCCCCCGCGAGCCTAATAGCCCACAGGGAAAAAGTCAAATTTTAAGGTAAGAAAAAAATTGATTAATTCATATGCATTATCCCAAATATGAAACCGACTGTCTGAAATAAGGAATGTTGAACATCCTGAGTCAAGGCAAATGTTTGAACACATATTTAGAACTTTATATAAAAGTGCCCAACCATAGCTTAGAGTGTCACAGAAAATAAGACTTACTTACCCCAGGACACTCATCTACAAGTAGTAGAAAGCCAAACCAGTACTGAAACGAGAATCAGTAGAGGTAATGGTATATATAAGAGTATATTGACGATCTGAAAAGGGAGGTAAGAGATGAATCTCTACGACCGATAACAGAGAACCTATGAAATAGACCCCGTAGAAGGAGATCATTGAATTCAAATAGGCAATACTCTCCTCACATCCCTCTGACATTCACTGCACGCTGAGAGGAAAACCGGGCTCCAACCTGCTGCGGAGCGCATATCAAAGTAGAATCTAGCACAAACTTACTTCACCACCTCCATAGGAGGCAAAGTTTGTAAAACTGATTTGTGGGTGTGGTGAGGGGTGTATTTATAGGCATTTTGAGGTTTGGGAAACTTTGCCCCTCCTGGTAGGAATGTATATCCCATACGTCACTAGCTCATGGACTCTTGCTAATTACATGAAAGAAATAGCCAGCAGAAGAAATGACACTCCTAGTGGGAGGTAGTAGAGATAAGAAATATGTTTATTTTCAAATTTTTGTCTGGGCTTTGGTAGACATAGATAAGGTAGAATGTGTGCATAAAAAGTAATAAAATAAGGAGATCTGATTTCCCTACAAGTTCAGCTCATTAAATTATGCTGTGGTGCCAAAGAACAAAAACAGCTATTTCATAGACACAAAGAAATAAAGGATCAATTGGTCATACATTTTATACTCTGCTGCTGGTATAAGTAATTACAAAACATTAAGGGGAAACCAATTTTAACTGCCATTTAATGATAGAATAACACTGCTCTTTTTCTTTATAAAAAAAATAATGTGTGCACGTTTTTAAAGGTTAAACTAAGTTTAATGAACAAAAAACAGAATTTATGTTTACCTGATAAATTACTTTCTCCAACGGTGTGTCCGGTCCACGGCGTCATCCTTACTTGTGGGATATTCTCTTCCCCAACAGGAAATGGCAAAGAGCCCAGCAAAGCTGGTCACATGATCCCTCCTAGGCTCCGCCTACCCCAGTCATTCGACCGACGTTAAGGAGGAATATTTGCATAGGAGAAACCATATGTTACCGTGGTGACTGTAGTTAAAGAAAATAAATTATCAGACCTGATTAAAAAAACCAGGGCGGGCCGTGGACCGGACACACCGTTGGAGAAAGTAATTTATCAGGTAAACATAAATTCTGTTTTCTCCAACATAGGTGTGTCCGGTCCACGGCGTCATCCTTACTTGTGGGAACCAATACCAAAGCTTTAGGACACGGATGAAGGGAGGGAGCAAATCAGGTCACCTAAATGGAAGGCACCACGGCTTGCAAAACCTTTCTCCCAAAAATAGCCTCAGAAGAAGCAAAAGTATCAAATTTGTAAAATTTAGAAAAAGTGTGCAGTGAAGACCAAGTCGCTGCCTTACATATCTGATCAACAGAAGCCTCGTTCTTGAAGGCCCATGTGGAAGCCACAGCCCTAGTGGAGTGAGCTGTGATTCTTTCAGGAGGCTGCCGTCCGGCAGTCTCATAAGCCAATCGGATAATGCTTTTAATCCAGAAGGAGAGAGAGGTAGAAGTTGCTTTTTGACCTCTCCGTTTACCAGAATAAACAACAAACAAAGGCAAAGTTTGTCTGAAAACCTTAATAGCTGCTAAGTAAAATTTGAGAGCACGAACTACATCCAAGTTGTGCAACAAACGTTCCTTCTTTGAAACTGGATTAGGACACAAAGAAGGCACAACTATCTCCTGGTTAATGTCTTTGTTAGAAACAACTTTTGGAAGAAAACCAGGTTTAGTACGCAAAACCACCTTATCTGCATGGAACACCAGATAAGGAGAAGAACACTGCAGAGCAGATAATTCTGAAACTCTTCTAGCAGAAGAAATTGCAACCAAAAACAAAACTTTCCAAGATAATAACTTAATATCAACGGAATGTAAGGGTTCAAACGGAACCCCCTGAAGAACTGAAAGAACTAGGTTGAGACTCCAAGGAGGAGTCAAAATTTTGTAAACAGGCTTGATTCTAACCAGAGCCTGAACAAAGGCTAGAACATCTGGCACAGCTGCCAGCTTTTTGAGAAGTAACACAGACAAGGCAGAAATCTGTCCCATCAAGGAACTTGCAGATAATCCTTTTTCCAATCCTTCTCGAAGGAAGGATAGACTCTTAGGAATCTTAACCTTGTCCCAAGGGAATCCTGCAGATTCACACCAACAGATATACCAAATTATGTGGTAATTTTCTGGTTACAGGCTTTCAGGCCTGAACAAGAGTATTAATAACAGAATCTGAGAACCCTCGCTTTGATAAGATCAAGCGTTCAATCTCCAAGCAGTCAGCTGGAGTGGGTCGAACGGACCTAGAACAAGAAGGTCTCGTCTCAAAGGTAGCTTCCATGGTGGAGCCGATGACATATTCACCAGATCTGCATACCAAGTCCTGCGTGGCCACGCAGGAGCTATCAAAATCACCGACGCCCTCTCCTGATTGATCCTGGCTACCAGCCTGGGGATGAGAGGAAACGGCGGGAACACATAAGCTAGTTTGAAGGTCCAAGGTGCTACTAGTGCATCCACTAGAGCCGCCTTGGGATCCCTGGATCTGTACCCGTAGTAAGGAACTCTGAAGTTCTGACGAGAGGCCATCAGATCCATGTCTGGAATGCCCCACGGTTGAGTGACTTGGGCAAAGATTTCCGGATGGAGTTCCCACTCCCCCGGATGCAATGTCTGACGACTCAGAAAATCCGCTTCCCAATTTTCCACAGTGTCTTAAAGCCTTAAAAGTATTGCACACCAAATTTGGAAGCTTTAACCCTTAAAATAACGGAACCGGAGCCGTTTTTATATTTAACCCCTTTACAGTCCCTGGAATCTGCTTTGCTGAGACCCAACCAAGCCCAAAGGGGAATACGATACCAAATGATGCCTTCAGAAAGACCTTTCTATGTATCAGAGCTCCACACACATGCAGCTGCATGCCATGCTGTCCTCAAAAATAAGTGCGCCATACCGGCGCGAAAATGAGGCTCTGACTATGATTAGGGAAAGCCCCTAAAGAATAAGGTGTCAAAAACAGTGCCTGCCGATATAATCATATCAAAATACCCAGAATAAATGATTCCTCAAGGCTAAATATGTGTTAATAATGAATCGATTTAGCCCAGAAAAAGTCTACAGTCTTAATAAGCCCTTGTGAAGCCCTTATTTACTATCTTAATAAACATGGCTTACCGGATCCCATAGGGAAAATGACAGCTTCCAGCATTACATCGTCTTGTTAGAATGTGTCATACCTCAAGCAGCAAGAGACTGCACACTGTTCCCCCAACTGAAGTTAATTGCTCTCAACAGTCCTGTGTGGAACAGCCATGGATTTTAGTTACGGTGCTAAAATCATTTTCCTCATACAAACAGAAATCTTCATCTCTTTTCTGTTTCTGAGTAAATAGTACATACCAGCACTATTTTAAAATAACAAACTCTTGATTGAATAATAAAAACTACAGTTAAACACTAAAAAACTCTAAGCCATCTCCGTGGAGATGTTGCCTGTACAACGGCAAAGAGAATGACTGGGGTAGGCGGAGCCTAGGAGGGATCATGTGACCAGCTTTGCTGGGCTCTTTGCCATTTCCTGTTGGGGAAGAGAATATCCCACAAGTAAGGATGACGCCGTGGACCGGACACACCTATGTTGGAGAAACGTTTTTTTACTTACATTTTTCTGCAATCAGTTCTCTGCATTGTTAGCATGTTAGATAATATTGGGTCTGCACCTATTCTATGCATTTCAATCTGCAGTGATTAATAAGCAGTTAGGCACCCTCACCTCAAGCGGCTGGACAGGAAGGTAATGGGGAAGTGCCTGCTAAATTTTGCTAGATAGATCTGGTCTAATCTGTGTACACAGATCAATTTAAGGCTGTTAAGTTGCATAACTTTGCTGCAAAACAAGCAGACAGCTCCACCTACTGGCTATTTTAATTAGTGCACTTTGCTTTCCAAAGCTTTTCAATAGCAGTCACATGACTGAAAAAAAAAAAAGGTTATTCTGAAACGGCGCAAATTAAACCGGCATAAACCGAGGGCCACCTGTATACACACACTGTATATATATATATATATATATATATATATATATATATATATATATATATATATATATATATATATATATATATATATATATATATATATATATATATATATATATATATATATATATATATATATATATATATATATATATATATATATATATATATATATATATATATATATATATATATATATATATATATATATAACACAGAGAAAAACATCAAGGCTGAATTGTGGTTTCCTGCCGTGACAAACAGTCACTCTGAAGACCTCAATGAAGTATGCCTGAGCTCGGTGGGGAAATGGAAAGACATCGTGGATCAACAGGGGTAAGGATTCACAGGATTCTTTACAGCAGATAAATGAATGGAGGGTTTAACTTATGATTCTCCGGTAACTTTACCATACGGCACGGCCACCGCTGCACCTCTGGAAGACCGGTGAATTCTTGCAATATCCACTCCTTGCGTCCGCTCTCTGGCGTGGCTGCACTTCCTGTCACGCCCCTTAGTCGATACCAGCCAATCCGTGCTCGTCTGTGACGTAGCTCCACCGCTCGGCCAATCCTTCTAGGGCAACTTCGAAAATCCCAGTCCGGGGAACAAATGGAAATATCCCTGATATTTACCAGGAATCAGAAAGTTCGCTACAAGACCTGGCTTTTGCAAGGGATAACGAAACAGATACAAAAAGAGAAAAAAAGCCGGATACGGTCTTGAGTTAAATTAAAACGTCCAATTTATTGGTCAATGTTAAAAATTGACAGTACTCAAACGAAAAAAAGTCTAACATGTTTCGGCACACGGCCTTACTCATAGACATAATTTTCTTAATGAAAACCGCCAGTATTTAAAAGCAGTAGTGAGTAACTATTGGTTGTCATTAATTGCTAACAGGTAACAAGTGATAATATACTTAAACAATAAGAGAACCCAACTAACAATGCTGTTGGATAAAAACATGATTGCTGCACAGATATATGGATTTAACATATATAGGTGGCATATAAATCCCAACAAAATTAATATTTAATGAAAATATACCATATATGTGGCAGCTAGTTTACATTCAATTGAATCAGCAAGTATATATATAAATGAATAAATCTATACAGACAGATTACAGTATACAAAAATAAACCATGTAAAGATTATATTGGTTCGCTGAAGCAATTTGGAAAATCACATACTTGTGATCATGCATACAATATTAATACATAAGCCTAAAACAATTTTAAATGGCTACTGTATATATGGGCTTTTGGAAAAACACCTCAGTTTCATACAATTTTTGTATATATTAATGATAGTCTCAAATATATTTAAATCTGTTGTTGATAACAATGTTAATAATAATTGAGCACAAAAAGGCAAATGAAATTAAGAAGATTGTGTTATAGAAGTACAAATACTCCTATTGGTGATGTGAACACATACAGGAGAAATAATAATTTGGTGCTTGGTGTATATCATTGATTCAAAACGGTTAATTACAAGGTGAACCTTGTGTTCTTAGAAAATATGTTTTAACAGCACCAATTCTCCTGTTAATGTAAACACCAACAGACACTAGTTGCTTATTGAAGAAATTATTCAAATTTGGATATGAGTTACTCAAAAGTGTGCTCAGGGGAAAACTTTGTAATTGGTTTAATATAAATGGAATAGTGGGGTGGGGGTTTAGTGCATTATGTTGTGGGCATATATAAACCCCTCACAAAATGAATACTGTTTGTGGTTGTCCTAAACAAATTATCAGATTGATACATGATCATATAATGTCTGGTGAATTATTCCCAAAAATTTATAATGTCATTGATGGAATTATATCCATCAGGGATACGCGATTTTAAAGTGAAGATCCAAAAAGCTTCTTTTTTCAAGAGAGCCTTGTTTCGATCGCCACCTCTATTTTGTGCCTGTATGTGGTCAATGACCATCCATCTAAAGGTTGTGTTACTGCTAGCATGTATCTGAATGAAATGCTTAGCCATATCAGATACAGGATCTGATCGTTTAATATCCGATAGATGTTGACGGATGCGTTCTCTAACCTCCCTTGAAGTGCATCCCACATATTGTTTTGGGGTGCATGTGCACCAAATCACATATACTGCAAATTTTGTGCGACAATTCACGCAACTTTTTACTGTATATGTCTTATTTGTGGTGGCGGAGGAAAAGACATTGCCTCTTTGAATAAAGCTGCAAGGGATGCATGCATTGTAACCACACTTGTACATGCCCCTAGTTTGCAGCCACGAGCTTGTTGTTGTTTTATCCTTAGGTAAAGCACTGGGGGAAATAATATTTCCTATAGTGCAACCTTTCCTGTAGGAAAACCTACATCCTTTGTCGATGAAAGGTACCAATCCCTCATCTGCCTTAAGCATAGGTAAATGTTTACGAATGATCTTACAGATGTTATCATAGTCAGATGAATATTGAGTAACAAAGGTAACCCGATCACTAGTGGGATTGGTCCTTTTGGGTTTATTTGTCAACAAAGTTTTCCTGTCCAAACTATCCACTTCATTTTTTGCCTTTTGAATGGCTGTGTTTTGGTAACCTCTACTCTTGAGTCTGTGAGTAAGGTCTTCACTTTGTATAGCACAATCTTGTTTGTCAGAACAATTCCTTTTCTTCTGTTATGTGTGATCAGTCCACGGGTCATCATTACTTCTGGGATATAACTCCTCCCCAACAGGAAATGCAAGAGGATTCACCCAGCAGAGCTGCATATAGCTCCTCCCCTCTACGTCAGTCCCAGTCATTCTCTTGCACCCAACGACTAGATAGGATGTGTGAGAGGACTATGGTGATTATACTTAGTTTTTATGACTTCAATCAAAAGTTTGTTATTTTAAAATAGCACCGGAGCGTGTTATTACTTCTCTGGCAGAGTTTGAGGAAGAATCTGTCAGAGTTTTTTACTATGATTTTAACCGGAGTAGTTAAGATCATATTGCTGTTCTCGGCCATCTGAGGGAGGTAAAGGCTTCAGATCAGGGGACAGCGGGCAGAGGAATCTGCATTGAGGTATGTAGCAGTTTTTATTTTCTGAATGGAATTGATGAGAAAATCCTGCCATACCGTTAAAATGACATGTATGTATACACTTCAGTATTCTGGGGATGGTATTTCACCGGAACTACTCTGTTAAAGGTCACTAATCCTTTTTAATAACTATTTATCATGTTAAACGTTTTTGCTGGAATGTAGAATCGTTTACATTGCTGAGGTACTGTGTGAATAAATATTTGGGCATTATTTTCCACTTGGCAGTTTTTT